>NC_056741.1:141730227-141790368 GCF_019279795.1 Protopterus annectens
CAGTTGTTGCAGGTGTCCAGTAGGTTACATGGTGAAAGGCCACTGTACACATTGACTGGCCTACTGAGGGGAAGGTACAGGGTGGCCATGGCCTGTTACTTGCTGGATTATACACCCTTAATCAGGAGATGTACCACTTGGAAGGAATTTCTGATGTCAGTGGCACTGTCATTGTCAACAGAGAACACACTGTCAACCTGAGTTCTACACTCTGTTATAACAACCTCACTGTTCAAGGGACTACAACCAAAGTATTACTTCATGTAATCCATGCTGTTCCCAAAGGGGATGGCAGAACATATCCTGGCAATGAAATAATGTCCAGGGTCCTGACAACAGTGGTAGGTCTCAGAGAGGCCTTTGTGCATGATGTCAACATCACATGGGTGAGTAATGATAGCATCCACCTTACAGTTGATACAAACATAGTCGGCCAGGGTGCCTTGGTGTTGGCCTACACCTCAGAGGTGTAGATCGCAACCACGACAGGATCCAGGTCCACACCCTGTGGGACTTGACTCATGCTTGTTCAGCAATTTGACTTGGGGTCCACTGCATTCACACTGTGGGTTCTATCTGTGATGCAGTTTGCAAGGGAACTACTGCTCTAGGGTTTGATGCCTAACCAACTGTGTGTGTATGATTCCTGAGTGGAGTATGGTCTGGAAGGATTAGAAGTGCTGCCTATCATGTTATATACCATACTGTCCCATAGTCATTGCACGTGGCACAACACTTTCAGGGCTGTAGAGTATCTACACCTACCCCTACAGTGTTTGACAACTGTTGGCCTTGTAATGTGGACATTGGGACATATAGTAGGACATCAATAAAATAAATTAGCAAAACCCACACCCCAACAGATCCTGTTATTACACACACAGCAACACACACACACTTGCCATCACTGAGATTAGAACCATACACATCTAGTTATTGCTACTACAGTGTTATGCCTTTATCGCATGCACCATGGAGCTTATAGAGTAGATGCTGTCCCAAGGTACTTCTAAGGTGAGGAACATCACCAGCCCATGTAAAGTATGCCAATGAGTGTTGTACTGGGTGAGAGCAACCACAAAATAGTTTACCCTACACACACACACACACACACACACACACACACACACACACACACACACACACATTTTTACATTTGCCAGGGCTGTGATGACAAGTCCTACCAATCTATTTGTTGCTACTACATTGTTATTCATTTATCAGATACACCACAGAGGTTCTGGGATGATACTTGTCCTAAGGTACTACTAGGGTGAGGGACATCAGTAAGTGTCAGTAAGCAGTGGTATGTTACCATTATGTATGCAACAGACCATGTTCTGCCCAGAAACAATAATCAGCCATGCAAGGATTTGAACCCTGGAACCTGTATACTGGAGTCAGAGAACATACCACTGCACCATCCCAGTTGTAGGAATTATTATTCTCATTTCACAGTTATCATGCAGTCTGCTCATCTAACATTAATGAAAAAGCCAGCAGTCCCATGTCTTGGGCCCAGGACCCTGTACACTAAAGTCCGAGAACATACCACTACATCATCTGAGCTGTAGGAATTGTTCTTGTTTTGTAAAATGTATCATGCAATAGAGGCATACAACAATAGTGAGAAAGCTCGGTGGAAACATTCATGTGTTGTATATAGACACATATAGATATATATAGATATATATAGATATATATATATATATATATATATATATATATATATATATATTATGTCTCTCTCTATAATGTATCTAGTGAGTTACATGGCTAATGGTCCACTGTACCTGCTAATTGGCCTGATAAGCATGGAGTAGAGGGAGACATTAACCTATTCATTCCTAGATGACACACCCTTAGTTATGAAATGTGCCACATGGAAAGACTTTCCATCCACAGTGGCAATGTGGTGGTCAGAAGAGAGGTTGCTGTCAAGCTGTGTTCACAGACCTCCTATGGGGACATTTGTGTCCACTGGACAACCAACAATGTGGTAATATGTGGACAACACATTGATTCAACAGGTGATAGGGACACATCTCATGACACTGACTCTAAGGACAATGTTCCAACAACAGTTGCAGGTGTCAGTAGTGACTTCATGCAGGAGGTACACATATTCAGGGGATGTAGACAGAGCCCCCAATTAGCAATTGCCTGTAAACATTGTTAGCCACAGTTCATTTGTATTGGGCTGGATGTCACAGGCCCTGTGCCACTCCACTCATGACAGTTTAGCAGGTTGACATGCAGTCCCGCTGCTTCCACACTGTGGGTTCCATCCATGAGCCAGTTTGCAGACCACGTACTGACATAGGGATTAGTGAATAGATGAGTGTGTTTGCTTATGCTTCCTGGGTGTGGAATTGTATCACTGAACTACTAGGGCCACGTATCATGTGTAACGGGTGGACCACACAAAAGTGTAGCAAATCCCCCCATGGATATGGATCACAGTGTTAACGACACAACCACAGATAGACACCCTAAGACACACACACACACACACACACACACACTTGCCAGGAGTGAGAGTCAAACCCCTACCTATCTAGTTATTGCTACTATATGCAGTTATCAGACGTGCCACATAGCTTATAAGTTTGACAGCTGTCCAAAAGTATCTTCAAAGGTGAGTGACATCAGCAACAGTGCTAAAGGAGGGGAAAGAGAAGTGTAGGAAGTGGGAATGGCTTCAAAAGCATGTCTCTACAAACACACACACACACACACACACACACACACACACACACACACACACACACACACTCACACAAACAGACACACTTTTACATTTGCCATTACTGAGACTAGAACCCCTACCGGACTAGTTTACTGCACTATAGTATTATGCATTATCGCAAGTGCCACAGAGCTTATACGGCTGCAGAATGCTCAAAGGGATCTTTCAAGGTGATACACATCAGCAGGAGTGATAAACTAGGGCAATGGAAAGTGGAATGCAATGCTTCATAGGTGTGTACTAGGCAAATAGCCATGGAAGCTTTACAGGGTAGCCCATGGGACTACCCTGGCAGCATGGCACCTGATGATACTCCACAGTGTGTCTACTCAGTATAGCCACTGGGGTGGTCACCAGGGTGGGTATTCTATTCCCTATACACTCCTCCAGATGTCTCTTGGAGAGGGCCAGTGATATGGTCTGTCTGACATGTATGTGGCATCTATTCTGTAGCATGGCCAGTCTCTGTGTTGTGAACCTACTTCCCCAGCATGTACTGTTGATTATGCGGATGTGTTTGACGTCTCTGTGGCATGTGGTGTGGACAGCTTGGTTTCTCAGATGTAGCATTCATGTCAGAGTTGGGTCAGGCATAGCTGTGTAAGCTAGGCAGAGATTGCACCTACATAGCCAATATGGGATGGAGATTAGTCTGAGTTAGTGGAGTCTGTGCATATAGAGCAGGTGTGCAATCCATACTGTCATCCTTGTGTGGCACATTTGCAGTTGTAGCCGGAATCCAGTGGTGTACATGGGCGATGGACCATAGTACACAGTGATTTGCCAAATGAGCTGTGAGTACTGGGAAACACTGTCCTTTTACATCAGAGATCCAACACCCTTAGTCGGGGAGGTGACACGTGGAAGTGCTTTTTGAAGACAGTGGCACTGTGGTGGTCAACACTGTCAACCTGTGTTCCCAGTTCTGTTACACCAACATCAATGCTCAGTGGTCTACATCAGTGTATTATTTTATGGGAACCATGTTTTACCCAAGGGGGGTGGCCCTACATCATCTGGCATTCAGCTTATGACCAGGGATCTGAAACAGTCTAAGGTCTCAGAGAGACCTCACATGAAGGTGTAATATTGGCACCCACCTTGTAGTAATTTGCAAACACTGTCAGCCTGGGCACCTTTGTAGTGGGCTGGTCCTCAGAGGTATTGCTCACAAACATGAGGGTACCCAGGTTCACAACTTGTGGGACTCCACTCATGACTGTTCAGCACTCTGACATGGAGTCTGCAGCTTTCACACTGTGGGTTCTATGTGTGAGCCGGTTTGCAGGCCACATACAACTATAGGGGTAGATGCCTACCTGAGTGTGTTCATGTATGATTGCTGGTTGGGAGGGGTATCCCAGGAGTAGATGGGCTGCCTACCTTGTCATCTGTGCCATACAGTCACATGGTTATTGCAGATGGCACAATGCTTTTAGGGCTGCAAATTGTCCACACCAACCTCTACAGTGGCTGACAACTGTTGGCCTTGTAATGTGGTTGTTGGGACATATGCTAGGTCATCAATACAATAACTTAGCAAAACCCACCGACCCAATGGAAATATAATATTGTAGCAACCCCCCATGGATCCTGTTATTACACAATCACAACAACAACAACAACACACACACTTGCCAGTACTGAGATTAGAACTCATATCTATGTATTGCTACTAAAGTGTTACACATTTATCGCACACTCCACGGAACTTACAGGGTGGATGTCTCAAAGTACTTCAAAGGTGAGGAACATCACCAGCCCTTGAAAACCATGACATTGGGTGATGTAGTTGGCGAGTGATTTCATAAAATAATTTACCCTACACAGAAACACGCACATTTACATTTGCTAGGAGTGAAGTTAAGTACTTCTAAGGTGAATGAGATCTGCAGGACTGCTAAAGTAGGGCACTGAGAAGTGTATTAGGTTTAACTGGGGCCAAAATCTTTAAGCTACAAACACATACCTATATATATATATATATATATATATATATATATATATATATATATACAGATACACACACAAACATGCCAGGAATGAGATTCAAACCCCAACCTATGCAGTTATTAATACTACAGTGTTACGCATTTATCACACACGTCACAGAGCTTATAGGTAGGACGGTGTCTACACATACTTCTAAGGTGAATGACATCATCAGCTCTTGTAAAGTATTATACTCTGAAATGTACTGAGTGTGTATGGACACAAAATACTTTAACCTACAGATATACATACACACACCCAAACAGACACACTTTTGAACTTGCCAGGACTGGGATTAGAACTCCTACCTTGCTAGTTTGCTACACTATAGTATTATACAGTTATTGCACATGCCACGGAGGTTATAGGGCTGAAAGCTGCACAAAGGGATGTTTCTAGGTAGCTGACATCAGCAGGAGTGCTAAAGTAAGGCAATGGGATGTGTAGTGAGTACGGATGGCCTCAAAATCATTCATATACAAACACACACATTTTAACAGTTGCCAGGACCGGAATTAGAATTCCTACCCAACTAGTTTGCTACACTATAGCATTACACAGTTACCACAATTGCCACAGAAGTTATAGGGCTGAGAGCTGCCCAAAGGGATATTTCTAGGTGGCTGACAGCAGGCTTGCTAAAGTTGGGCAAGGAAAGGTGTAATGAATGTGAACGGCCTAAAAATCATTCACCTACAAAAACACACACACACACACACACACACACACACACACACACACACACACACACGCAACGTTACATTCAACAGGACTGAGATTAGAAATGTTACATGAATACTTACTGGTACTATAGTGTTCCACTGTTATCACAAACAGCACAGTGCCTATAGGGCTGAGGCCTAAGAGAAGATATTTCTACAGTGAATGACATATGCACATCATGTGATATAGGCCAATGGAATGTATAATGGGTGGATATGGACTAAAACAGAAATTCCTACACAAACACACACACATTTGCCAGGACTGGGATTAGAACACCTACCTAGCTACTTATTTCCTCTAGTGTGTTACGCACTTATTGCATGTGCTACTGAGCTTACAGGTCTGATGCTTTTCCAAAGATACATCTAAGGTGACATGCATCTGCAGATCTTACAGAGTGGGCCTATGTGATGTGTACTGGGTGGGAAAGGCCTCATAATGGAATTTACTTTGTCATTGTCTGTCTCTCTCTTCCCCATGTCTGTGTGTGTAGGTTTGATATATTATAGTATGCTGGCCTTAGATATTATTATTTTTATTTTTTATTTAACATTTGTTAACTGGGAAAGTCCGGCTTAGAATAAAGCCAATTTTCAGCAAAGGCCTGGAGTGAAATGCTCCAGACACTTCTTTGTAATGTGAGAAGAAACCAGAGTGGAGGAAACCCACATGAATGCAGGGAGGACATGCAGACTAAGCACAGAAGTCACCCCAGCTGAGAATCAAACAGGAGAACCTCTTGCTGTGAGGTGACAATGCTACCGCTGCACCACTGCACCATCCAATGTGTGTGTATTCCTGCCCAATGTATGTATGTATGTCTGTGTGTGTGAAGAATAAGTAGTGTACAATTTGGTGTGTGCACAGACATCTGCGAATAACAGTTATCTACAGTCCACTGTGTTGTCGGACATGGGCTACATTTCTCTAAGTGTAGGAGCATACACAGTATGACCTTCTATACTGAGTGTGTGAATCCATTCCAGGGAGTTGTACTCCAATCCAGGGTTTATACTACAGCTACACCTAGCAACCTGTTTCTGCAGGATATCTGTAGATAGGTTGCCAATATGGAGACACAATGGGCCAAATATAGAGGGATACTGTTACTATTACTGCTTGTGTTTCATGGTTAGTGTTAGCATAGATTTTCAAACATATGTACTGTTTTACACTGTGATGTATTATATCAACTACTGACAGGTATTCTTTGTTCACAGTTATTTACCAGGGAAATAAAAGATGAATGAAGCTGAGACCATCATTCTTGGCCACAGCTTAGACATTATGGCACACTCCTGCCATTGTGGAAGGGTAGCTACAGACACTTGACTGATGGGTCTGTGTAAATGGTCATGCATCTTGGTAGTATGCTGGCTGGGGATCTCCTTCTTGTACATATATAGAATAGCCATATCCTGCTGTGGCCACACCTCTTAGCTGTACAGATTCTTCACCCAGGTTATCCAGAGGCACGACTCATATCTGGTTAGTTTCTCCTCACATATTGGTTTACAAGCGGTTTGTGGTTATTCATTAATGGGTCTGCATTCAGGGGTAGTACAGCCAGACATTGGAGTTTCAGACTTCACACACTGCATGACATCTATGCTTCTACACCCCCCTCCTCTGTTATTCTATCCTCTTCCTAACATTATGTGAGTGAATTCTGAGAAGTATCCCTATAGCTGGGCCTTTCTCCGAACAGTATTTATGGTGTGGTCCACAGTTCTTGCAGTAGGTCATGGGGAGGGATGCTACTGGCATTTGTTAGCATGGCCTTGCATTTGTTTTCTTACTGTGTTAGGTTGTTAGTTAGGACCCCATGACATTCCATATATTGGCACTATGGGTGAGGCATGGGCCTTTGCCAGAGAACTGTAGGCCATTTGAGAGTGATGCAGCCCATCTGTAGCAGGCCAGTGCATTTTGTCACTCATATGTTCCCAGGCTGCAAGCCAGTGGATTCCCCTGGGGTGACAGTGGTAAGCGGGTGAGGTGTTACTGGCAATCCTTCCTGTTCATATTGATCCATCAGTCTGGATGTGGGCAGGATGCTGCTTACAGCTAGAGATACACCTGCATAGGATACATATTCAGCATGCTGCATCATGTGGGTATTCCCACACAGAAGTGGGGTCATACTGTAATCATTCCCAACAGCAATGATATGACCTATGAGATACCTGTGGCTGATGGTGGTGTCAGATGAGTGCATGTGTGACCTGGAAGCTAATGGCATCTGAATCACAGACTTACCTGGAACAATCCCCTTATTCTGCCTTGTGTGTGGACATCGGCAGTCTGTCATTACTTTATAACTGTGTCTTTTGTGGCCTGCCACTAATTGATCAGACTACCAATATTCCATACTAGAGGGACAAGTAATGTGATGCTAACCTCTAAGTAGAATTCCAAAGTTGTGCGCTGTTCACAGTTATTTTATAGGCACTCTGTGTAGGGTACTTCAACCTGTGTGTACTGTTTCTATGTATGGCCACCCAATCATGGCCTATCCAGCTTTCCAACGGTGACAGATTTTGACATCTGGACAGTGAGTATGTACAACTGTTGACATGGGTGTAGCTGAGAAGCAGAGTGGTTGGCACTGCAGTTGTTGGAACATGGCCCTGTCGACCACAGTACTGTACGTAGGTCACTGAGATACAACCATCCAAGGCCAACATGCTGACCGCTTCCAGACAATATTAACACACAACAAACTTACCACACTGACCCCTGTGTACACATGCACCAATTTATCTTGTTGATTGGGACAGCTCTGGTGCTCTGATATTACTCCACAAACTTACATGTTCATACATTTCTACATGGGAGTGGGGGGTGCACACCTGCAGACTCTACACATTTGCAATGACTGTACTGGTATTTTACTTACTCTGCTTCCATTTCGTATTGTATTGTGACCTATCTTGTTGGAAGGTGGCATATCAGTAGAGTACACATGTTAGATTTAAATGGCATACATTTCAGTTTCAGACTTCTTGCTCTTCAGAACTATAATGCAACTTGACAGACCTGTTGTATGTTTGTGTAGGTCTGGAAGGGGGCTGTACACCATTGAGGGCATTTGAGGGCCTTAGTCCACCTTTCTTTACAGCCATCTACACCTGTCCTGTTGTGTGAGGCTGGTGGTGTGTATGTGAACCCTCAATGAAATCCATATGTGTGACTTATGGACACCCAGTTATTTGGGTCACCACATGTACTGCGGTGGGAGTTTTCACCTTGTGTACTACTGCCTAGTATGCGGACACCAGTATTTATGGATTTCCTGCTCTTCCATACAGCTATCTGCTGCTATCCCATTCGGCCACACAATTCCCTTGCATGCTTGCATCCATACCATAGATATCAGTATCAGCACATACTACTACAGTCACTAATTGATAGGAAGAGTGACTTACCTTGTGCCTGGGGTGGTACTGTGGACAGTGCTGGAGGGCTGACTATGATGGATGCATGCAGTACACTGCCTATACATGGTAAGGCACAGGTAGTGGCATGTTTGGCATCCCTTTTACTGTATGTGCGAATCAGAGAGTGGTATCAGTTCCTGGGTCTCTACCATGTCAGTGTATGTGCTATGCACTGCCTCTTTGCCAAGGCCTGGGCATATTGGGCACGCCTCCTTCTGCCTACAGGGCAAGCTCAGGTAGTTCCTCCTCTGTGTGGCCCTGCCCCATCCTGTTCCTGCTGCAGCTGTTTCTACAAGATCATATTGTGCAGCATGGCACATATTATGAACATTTGTGCATATGCAGCTGGAGAGTACTGCAAGGATCAACCGGATATATCAAGGCAGTGGAACTGTGACTTGAGCATCCCAAACACATGCTCTATAATGATCCTGATTTGTGCCTGTGTCTCATTATGGAGTTCTTGTTCAGGTGTGTGTGCATTTCTGATGGGTGTCATCAGCCACGGCTCTAGTGCAGAGCCAGCATCTAGCCAACACTAGGTGGCCATATGGGATGTCCCAGCTGGCAAACCCATGATACAGCTGTGAGCAATGCCAGATGTGGGAGTTGTGACAGCGTCCAGGGCTGCCAGTACACACATTCGTGATAATGCCCTGGGCATCGCACATGACCTGGCAGTTGATGGAGGGGAAGCCCTTACGGTTTATGTAGACCCTACCCCACTCACTGAGGGGTGCTTTGATGTGTATGTGTATGTGCATGCAGTCTATAGCACCCACTACCTTAGGATATTCTGCTACATGGTGGAAGAGACGCATATTGCTGGTCAATGCCTCATGGGTGCTGAGGAAATGTATATGCTCACTGGCATGTGCTGACATGGCATCCAGGAAATTATGCAGTATCCTGGATGCTGATGCCTGAGAGACCCCCATGATATCCCCCAGTTGGTCTTTGAAAGGTACCTGTGGCTAGTATTCTTAAGGCTACACATACCTTGGTTTCCAATGGGATGGGTTCCCCTCTGCTGGTTCTATGTGCGAGGCAGGGCCGCCACAGCTCGACAATTTGCTGTAGAATGTTCCTGTCCACCCTACATGGCTCCACTATCTCCAGCTCATGTAGCCCCTGGTAGGTTACCCTGGGTCTGTGCACTCTTCTCCTCCTCCTCACTGTGGGCTTTTTGTCAGCATTCTTCTCCTCACCACCCTCAGTCTCTTGCACATATTGATGGAATAAAGCAGCAGCAGCCTCTAACATTTTTAGTTAGTTTAGCCAGTTAAAAATCCCCTGTGTACACCGGTGGTGTAGAGTTTGTGAGAAAAACAGTCTGAAAGGTGTTTGCATATTTTATAGTACTGTGCTGGGCTGCTGCCTGTGTAACTGGCTAATTCTGATACATTCCACCTGCCAGCTATGCTAGTTCTCCTTGATTGCCTTCCTGCTGCTGATCCCCTTCCCACTTCCTCCCTATTTAAGCCACAGGCCATCCTCTCTTGCCCAGTGCTGAAATGTAAACAGTGCTGCCATTTCCTCTCTCTTTTTCTTGTTTTTCTTTAAAACCCAGTGTGCGCCGTGCACACCCATTTAGGCTATGTAAACAGTGTTCAGGGACATCTGACACACTCCCTTCCTTAGCTGTGCTTAGCTAAGGGCAAACACGGGCCATAGAGCTCCAGTGAGCTTACAGCAAGCATGACACACACCCTTATGAAGTCATCCAGCTCTTAGACTTGCACGGTTGTATTGCTGCACCTACACAATTAGGTGCAAGCTGACAATTTGGAGAAATATGTGATTCAGTATAACTCCCCTCATTTGCATACCCCAGTGTGTAGGTCATTAGTTAATGCACTAAAACAGACACTTTCCCCTCGACAACCAGTGCTCCCTGGTATTGTTTACATTCTGCATGCCATAGACTATAATGACAAAATGCAGATTTACCTTAGAATGAGTTTTCCCATTTTTTTTTAAATTTTCGGCACAATCTTGTTTGCTTAAATGGCCGAGATCAGCCAAAAAAATAAAATGTTTAATTTTCATAAAGATTAAACAATTTTTAATACTAATGGCCTTATATTTGGCAGCTGGCATGTCTAATGTACATAATACATGCTTTTTCAGGAGCTGTCATGCCTTCATTTTGTCAGTTGCATAAATGTATTCGGTTATTAACCGAATACATTTCTGCACGGACACTGTTCTAACATGGAGTCTGGGCACCTTGGTGAATCGCTAAATCACCTCATTTGCATGGTTTTCGCCATCAAATGAGGTAATTAGCACGCCACATGGTTTTCCGTGCTAGAACAGTGTAGGGCCACTCGTGCACGTGAAAACGGCACTATCCTGAATCGTTCAGAGGCCATTTTCCATGCAAAGGCTCCTACACTGTTCCTGCATGGTAAATAATGCTTTGTGAATCCAGGGGGTGTGTGTGTTCATAAGTTAAAGAATTTTCGTCCAGTCACACCCAGTACACTTCTCATTGCCCGACTTTAGCAGTCCTGCAGATATCAGTCACCTTAGAAGTATCTTTCATCAGGCCTCACCCCTATAAGCTCTGTGGCGTATGCGATAACTCCATAACAATATAGCACAAATAACTAGTTAGGTAGGAGTTCTAATCTCAGTCCAGCCAAATATAAAAGTGTGTGTGTTCATAAATTAATGAATTTTGGTCCATTCACACCCAGTACACTTCTCATTGTCCTACTTTAGCAGTCCTGCAGATATCAGCCACCTTAGAAGCATCTTTCGTCAGGCCTCTGCCCTATAAGCTCTGTAGTGCATGCGATAACTGTGTAACTCTATAACTGGTTAGGTAGAATTTCTAATCCCAGTTCTGGTAAGTGTGTGTGTGTGTGTGTGTGTGTGTGTAACTCTATAACTGGTTAGGTAGAATTTCTAATCCCAGTTCTGGTAAGTGTGTGTGTGTGTGTGTGTGTGTGTGTGTGTGTGTGTGTGTGTGTGTGTGTGTAGGTTAAAGTATTTTGTGGCCTCTCTCACCAAGTACATCACCCATTGCCATAATTTACAAGGGCTGGTGATGTTCTTCACCTTAGACAAACTGGGAATACCAAAACAGGTAACTGCAAAAACAGGAATGCAGGCAAGAGGGCTTGAGGCACGCACACAGTAGTAGTTTCCATAGTTTATTCTTCAGACTTTACTTCAAACAAACGATAAAAACAATAAAAAACAGTAACCATAAAGCACTTTTTGTCTCACCTCTTAGTGAGACTTCATCAGACAGTTGCAACAAGAATGTTTCAAACAGTAAATGCAGATTCAAACCACATCAACTTAAGCAAAAGACAAGCCCGCCCGCAGGTAAGCAGGAAATAATTAACCCATTGTATGCTTCTTTAAAAATCCGGCTTCTTGTAAAACAAATGTGTGCAGTAAATATATTTTTATATGTGTAAATATAAATATAGCTCATCAGTTCGAAAACACTCTTAAAAGACCTTTTAAAAGTGTATTCAGAAATATTTAAAAACCATGCTAACATTAAAACCAATAGTTAAGATGACAGTAAAAAGTGAGAAGTCAAGAATGAAGTGTAAAATTGAAAACAGTATAAAATAAAATACTTCACCACTGTGTGAAAAAGTATTAAAATCTTATATAACTTTCAGTAGTAGTTAATAATGAAAGTTCTAAAAAGTAGGATGAAAAATATAATAAAACACTTGTATTAGCCCCATGCTGTCTGAATTTAAAACCATCAAGCTGAAAAGCTATAAAGATTGGAACAAAGAAAACAATCCTGTAAAGGATGTCCGGTGACCATGATAAAAGGTGGAGTAAGAGTGTACACATTCACATAACCTCTAAATGCAGATACATTCATGTATAGATAACTAAGTGAATGCGAAAAACCATGTGTATGTATAAACATGTATATACATAACTAAGCAAATAAATAAATATTTAACTATTTAAATATTTAACATACCCTGTTTAAGCAAAAATGTGAAAGCTTTCTTGCAGGCTGAAGTGAATAAGGTATATATTCACCTTATTAAACTCTTTACTTTAAGGATGCAAGATATGGAATAAACTTCATTCAGTCCTGGTGGGTAGCAGGCCCTGGTACGAAGTTGCCATATTAATTCCAGTTTTTCTAGGAATAATGAACTAGGGCCACCCCTTCCATCACTCGTAACCTGGTCAATCACTCTAAATTTAAGACAGTGTAATGGAAAAGCACTCACATGTCTAGCCAGAGCATTTTTCTGCTTTGATGTTCTAATGCTGTAAAGGTGTTCGTAAACCCTTTCTTTTAGTTTCCTGTCCGACTTCCCAATACAAAAAGCTGGGCAGGCTTGGCATTGGGACAAATAGACTATACTTTTAGTATTACCATCAAATTTTCCTTTTGACGCATAGGGCACTCCTTTACAGGATTGTTTTCTTTGCTCCAGTCTTTATAGCTTTTCAACTTGATGGTTTTAAATTCAGACAACATGGGGCTAATATAAGTGTTTTATTATATTTTTCATCCTACTTTTTAGAACTTTCATTATTAACTACTACTGAAAGTTATATAGGATTTTAATACTTTTTCACACAGTGGTAAAGTATTTTATTTTATACTGTTTTCAGTTTTACTCTTCATTCTTGACTTCTCACTTTTTACTGTCATCTTAACTATTGGTTTTAATGTTAGCATGTTTTTTAAATATTTCTGAATACACTTTTAAAAGGTCTTTTAAAGGTGTTTTCGAACTGATGAACTATATTTATATTTACACATATACAAATATATTTACTGCACACATTTGTTTTACAAGAAGCCGGATTTTTAAAGAAGCATACAATGGGTTAATTATTTCCTGCTTACCTGGGGGCGGGCTTGTCTTTTGCTTGGAGGAAGTTGATGTGGTTTGAATTTGTATTTACTGTTTGAATCATTCTTGTTGCAACTGTCTGATGAAGTCTCACTACGGAGACGAAAAGCACTTTATGGTTACTGTTTCTTATAGTTCTTATCGTTTGTTTGAAGTAAAGTCTGAAGAATAAATTTTGGAAACTACTACAGTGTGTGCGCCTCAAGTCCTCTTGCCTGCATTCCTGTTCTTGATGTTCCTCACCTTAGAAGTACCTTTGAACAGCCGTCACCCTATAAGATCTGTGGTGCATCCGATAAAGGCGTAACACTGTAGTAGCAATAAATAGATAGGTAGGGGTTCTAATCCCCATTCTGGCAAGTGTGTGTGTCTGTGTGCAAAACCAGCATCCTGTCTGTGGGTGGGTTGTTGCATTGTGTTCCCCACTACGGAATCATACCATACCTCCCAACTGTACGGAATTTTGCAGAATGTCCACAGTTTTGCCACATATTTTTGGTGTGTTCCACCTAAAATCTGTACTTTTCTGGCAAATAGCTGATGACAGATGTCATGAAATATTGAAGAAACATTTCAGTTCAAGACTCTACATCCTTTAAAATATTCATGCTAATGCAAAACTCATTATTCTATTAACTTTCTAAGTTTGTAAGAGCTATATTTAAAATCTCTCCCTATTTCTCCCCCCATCATGTAAGGCTTTGTCCAGATTTGTGTCTCCAAGAGGTCGAGAGGTATAAATCAGACACAAACACACTCCTATATCAGTAGGTGGCCTGCAAACTGGCTCACAGATAGACCCCACAGTGTGAAAGCAGTGGACTCCATGACAGACTGCTGAACAGTCACGAGTGGAGTCCCACAGGTTGTGGACCTGGGTCCGCTCATGTTTGGGGATCCACACCTCTGAGGATCAGCCCAATATGAAGGCACCCTGGCTGATGTTTGAAGATGACTACAAGGTGGGTGCTATTATTACCCCCCACGTGAGGTTGACATCCTTCACAAAGTCCTCTCTGAGACCTATGGCAGTTGTTGGGGATCTATATTATGACATCAAAGTTACTGAACATTGAATACAATACGGTCAACACCATATTAATCGAAGTTCCGTAACTTTGGGAAAAAAAATTAAAACTTTAAATGTTTATAACGGGTTTAAACAGGGGGCAAGCCCCCCTGCAGCCCCCATACCCCGCTACTTAAATATACCAACTTCGAGATCACACTTTAATGTAGTATGGTGCGGGAAGGGAAGATTTTCCTTTCCTGCACTGTATCGCGATCTCAGAGTTGGTATATTTAAGTAGCAGGGGTGTGGGAGGTGCAGGGGGGCTTGTCCCCCTGCCTACACCCGTAATTTTTTTTTTGTTCTAAATTTTTTTAATTTAATTTCAACTGTTTCTTGGTTCGATGCACAAAGTTCGATCTTTATGCATTCGATCCATTAAACAGTCAAGATTATAATATAGACCCATTGTCGGAACCCTGGACATTAGCTCAGTGCCAGATGATGTGCCGCCATACACTCTGGGTACAACATGGTTCCCATAGAGTAATACACTAATGGTAGTTCAATGAACACTGATGTTGATATAAGAGAACCGGGAACACAGGTTGACTGTGAGCTCTCTGTTGACCACAACAGTGCCACTGTCTTCCGAAAGTCCTTCCATGTGTCACTTCTCTGAAGGGTATTGAATCCTGGAAGTAAAAGGACAGTGTTTCCCTGTACTCTCCTCTCAGTAGGCCAATGTGTACTATGGCCCATTTGCCATGTACCCCACGGGACACCTGCAACAGGAGAGGCTGTAAATGTACCTCACAAAGAGGTTCTTAGGTATTACACACTTGCCCCATATGAACAGACTCCAATAACTCCAATAAATCTCTGTCCCATATTGGCTATTTAGGTGTGATCTCTGCCTGACCTACACAGCCATGTCTGACCCAAACCTGTCTGGAATGCTACATCTGTAGAAAATAATCTGTCCACACAACATGCCCCAGATACCTCAACCTCATCCTCACAATCAAAAGGACATGCTGGGGGGACAGGTTCACAACCCAGAGACTGGCCATGCTATGGAATAGACGTCACATACATGTCAAGTAGAGCACATCACTAGTCCTCTTCAAGAGGTTTCTGGAGGAGTGGATGGGGAATAGAATACCCACCCTAGGGATCACTCCAGTGACTATACTCAGTAGGCACACTGGGGAGTATCATCAGGTGGCATGATGCCAGGGTATTCCCATGGGTTAACCTTGTAAAGCCTCCATGGCCATTTGCCTAGTAGACACCTATGAAGCTGTGAACCTATGGATCTCAGTACTGGCAAATGTGTGTGCAT
Organism: Protopterus annectens; assembly: GCF_019279795.1. Classification (NCBI taxonomy): domain Eukaryota; kingdom Metazoa; phylum Chordata; order Ceratodontiformes; family Protopteridae; genus Protopterus; species Protopterus annectens. The sequence continues at coordinate 141,746,351 of NC_056741.1, forward strand.
TGGTGTGTATAGCAGTGGCTGTGAGTGTGTAGACTTGTACGTGACACTACTGTGTACTCTCACACCCAGTATACCCACCACTGCCATACCTCACAAGGCCACGTGATGCTACTCACCTTACAGGTACCTGATAACACTCCTTATACTAGTAGTCCTGTGCCGCCTGCAATAACTGCATAATAGTAGTGTGGAACCAAAACCAGATGGGTAAGGGTTCCAAACACAACACTGGCAACTGTGATCCTGTGAATACGTGTGTGTGTGAACAGTATTCTCTCTGTGTTTGGTCGACACAATATCCTCTGGGGTTGTGGGCTTCAGCAATCTGAAGTGTGTTCCACCCACTACATTTACCATTGTTCACTCTACAAGAGCTGACGTAAACCACCACAGACTTATATACAACCCCTCAGCTCTATAAGCTGTGGGGCACATGCAATAACTGTTACACAGACCTGGGAAATGTGGGCACATACAGCTTTACCTCGGCTATGACATGGTCAATGCGTTACCACACTGCCATACCCCTCATTGGTGATGTCTCCAGGGCCACATCCTGCTGACACTGACACCTGGAACACAGAATACAGCATGTGAGAACACAGTCACTTTGTGTTACCAACAGCAAAAATGCATCATGGCTGAAAAGGTACATGCACACTCGGATGTGTACCCATTACAAATGCCAAATGACAGCACCTTCTACAGCAGTAAATAGCTACACTCTACTAAAGTCAACGTGTGCATCAGACCCATACTAGCATGCCCCTGCATCGATGGTATGTATGGCAGGGATGTGGAACTGGTATCATCATATGCACAGGGTGTTGTGTGAGTTTGCAAGAAGCCTAGGCTGGGCCAGATGGTCGACATCATGTGTCTGTGTGTTGGGGGGTGTTCATTAAATGGGCTTTGCAGGGGTGGAGTGTGTGTGTGGAGGTGACTTGACTGATAGTGATGTGTGTGTATTTGGATGAACACAGTCACGCCATGTAGGTGCCCTACACCAGTGTATTTTGGACAGCTGTGGGCTGTACAAAGCAGGGTGTACAGTTCACTGTCTCCGGCCATGGACACTGGAACTGGGCCTGCCAGTGTCTCACCGGCACCACCAGGGCTGAGTCCAAATGCAGTACTACTCACCGATGGTGACTGCTGCCTGCTGGATCCACATCCCTGCTGGGACTAGCCAGGACCATGTGCCCACTGCCTGCTGTGTCATGACGTGGACAGCACACCCCCTTCAGTAGTGCCGGTGGTGCTGCCAGTATGGGAACGTGATGGTGCATGGCCACGTAGACCATAAGCTGGTCATGGTGATGCCCTACATCCATGTGGCTGCTGGCCATCGTCCACCAAATGATCAAGCAAATATTCCACGGTGTACGAATGTCCCGGTCTCCCCCCACCGTCTATCCATGTCCACATACTTGCCACAGTTTGGACTCTTATATTTGGTGTCTTACACATTACATTTTATGTCTGTCAATTCAGTAGCATACTCTGAGGATTGCTGTCAGTAAATGGTAACATCCATTCATGCTTCTAACTTCACATCCCTCAGAACGGATATGTCACAACACACCCGGTTACACCAGCAACTTTCTCAGTTTATAAGAGCAATATGTCAATAATGCCCCTATGTTTAGGCCTTTGTCCCCCAAGCATGTCCAGCTTTGTCCAGATTTCATGCAGTAAGAGGTGGATAGGTATGGTATATCATTATTTAGTGACTTCATTCCTGATATCATCCCAGTAATGTATCCAAATGACAACCATGTTATGTGCAAGAGGCCTTGTGTATGAGGACAGAGTCTGGACATTCTGTGGTATTCTGTACTGTTGGGAGGTCTGTGTATTTCTGGCGACTGTTGACAGACTGTCAAGATTATGTAGCAGTGTACTGTGAATATGTTAGCTGGCCTGTGTAGGGGGGGTAGATTAAGTGTTACGGTTCCTTTTCTGTATTTGTATGCTGCCCTAGTTTCTCGTGCTCTATCAACTGTACAATGTTTGTAGGGGAGGACTGAGACATCTCCCGTACCATGGTCAGGCATAATATTACACTGTGAATTGGATCAGTACATGTAGGGGTAGTGTCTGAGTGGTAAACATGCTGATGGTTTTAGGCAAGGCTCCCAGCTTAGAACGTTTAATATAAGATACACACACAAGCGCTTTCACAAATTTGCTTCTTCAGGTTGAAGAAGCAAATTTGTGAAAACGCTTGCATGTATCTTATATTAAACGTTCTAAACTGGAAGCCCTGCCTGAGTCCTTCTGTTTACTTTTGACTGTTGCAGATTTGTTTTTTCTTGACAAAGGCACCTGGATTATATTAGTGTTTGTGTTTTTTTCACTATGCTGATGGTTTTGTTCACACAGTCCTTATACTGTACTGTTCATTTGGCTTACCAGTATGTGACTGTGGTGGACTTGGTTTTGTGTATGCACTTTCATACTGGTGTCTACCTTTCAGTGCTGTTACATCCCTGTAGTGCCGGATACCTTTACAAGTATATGTGTAATTCTCCATACAAGATTTGGGTTATTGTTGTGTCAGTCTGACTGTAGTTTAGACAGTGCTTGGTAACATGCCTAGCAGCTCAGTGTAGTATCCCCACTGTGATGTTATGTCAAGATATTTGTGGGATGTACTGTTGCCTGGCCCCCATATGTGTTGTGAATTTCTGACACGTCAGTGAGATGATGTGTAGATTTAAGTCACTTAACTAGTGGGAAGCAATTGTTTTTTTGACTTGTGCTATATCAGTCAATATATATTAGAACAGAAAGCAGAGTGTTACTACAGCAATTGTGTCAGCTTATCTACTCCAGAATTTGAGATATGTTCTTATCTTCATGGCTTCCACCCCGCAATTTGTCAGGCTTGCTCCGGACTCGTTGCACCAAGGGGTTCTGAGCATACCACTCAACTGGCCAGATTGTATCAGAATGTCCAGGTTTACTGCTTATATTTCTGATCTGTTCCACAATTTCCCTAATTTTTTAATTCTCTGGTACATCACTGTGCTTATGTCAGTATTCCTGTCAGTAAGTGTTGACATAGATTTCATTTTTCTGAACTCATTTCCTTCAGAACATGTGTTACTCTAGCAACATTCCGCATTTATAGGTGCAGTATTTATATTACATGCCTAGTTTTGGGGCCCATTGACCCCCCATTATCACAGGCATTGGCCAAAATTCTTGCAGCAAGAGGTCGAGAGGTATGGTGGTGGTGTAGGACTCCACTACTTGTTATGAACATATATATATATATATATATATATATATATATACATACATACACACACACACACACACACACATGTTATGAACACACACACATATATATATATATATATATATATGCATACAGCTGTAAACACATATGTACATATTTTACATGTATATACTTTATATGTATATCTCTAAACACAGTTATATATACTTTCTCATATGTATCTCACCATACATATTTTATATATGTATATTTATATATAGAAACATAATGGATTCCACACAAATTATTCAATACCTGCAACAGCAATTCCTACAGCTCAGATGGTGTAGTGGTACATTACTGTGACTATGGTGTAGAGGGTCCTGGGTTCGAGACTTGGCAGGGCTGATTATTTTGTTGCTGGGCAGAACAGTGGCTGATGGAGACAGTGATTAAAGCAGCAGTAAGCGGCTTTAAACGGGTTTGAGCGAAGCTAAGCGATGCCAACAGACGGTTACATGTGAAAATGCTTAATCTGTGTAGGCATCGCTTTGCGTCGCTCAAACCCGCTAACCTAAGGTTGGTAGTGCTTAAAAGGTCCTGTTGACCACTGCTTACCAATGGGCCAATACGCTTGGCTGGGCTAGTCATTGCTTAGCATTTATATTTAAGCAACGCTTACACCAGCTAAGCATATATGTGCACTACTTAGCATTGCTCAAATTTTATTTTACAGACTGTCAGCTTTATGGGATTGATTCATTACAGACATATTATAATTTTATGCTTACATTCCCTGACATCCCCCTATGTTTACCTTTCAGAGGCCCTGAGCCCTGTAAGCTCAGTGGTGTGTGTAGTAACTGCATAACATTAAAGTGCAAAAGCCTAGTTAGGTAGAGGTTCTAACCTCAGTTCTGGCAAATGTGTGAGTGTGAATATATGTGTAGGTTAAAGTATTTTTTAAATTCTTTCAACCACTACATCACCCATTGCTATACTTTACAAGGGCTGGTGATGTTCCTCACCTTAGAAGAACCTTGGGACAACACCCACCCTATAAGCTCCATGGAGCGTGCGATATATGCGTAACACTGTAGTAGCAATAAACAGATAGGAAAGGGTTCTAATCTCAGTGTTGGCAAGTGTGTGTGTGTGTGTGTGTGTGTGTGTGTGTGTGTGTGTGTGTGTGTGTGTGTGTGTGTGTGTGTGTGTGTGTGTGTGACAACAGTATCTTGTGTGGGTGGTAGTGTGTTTGTGTGAGAACAGGATCCATCATGGGGGGTGGATTTTGCTAATTTATGTTGCACACCCAGCATATGTCCCAACATCCACATTACAAGGCCAACAGTTGTCAACCACTGCAGAGGTAGGTGTAGACAATCTGCAGCCCTAAAAGCATTGTGCCATGTGCAATAACTATGTGACAGTATGCAATAGGTAACAAGACAGGGAGCCTTTCTAATCCATGGAGACCACTCTCCACTCAGGAATCATACACAAACACACACAGCTAGGCATCAACCCCTATATCAGTAGATACCTCGCAAACTGACTCACAGATATAACCCACAGTGTGAATGCAGTGGACTCCATGTCAAACCACTGACCAGACATGAGTGGAGTCCCACAGGGTGTGGACCTGGGTCCCCTCATGTTCAGGATCTACACCTCTGAGGTCCAGGCCAACACAAAGGCACTGTGGCTGACAAAATTTGCAGACAACTGTAAGATGGGTGCTATCATTGCCCCATCATGTGATGTTGACATCATGCACAAAGTCCTCTCTGAGACCTATGACTGCTGTCAGACCCCTGGACATTAGCCCAATGCCAGGAGATGTGCCGCCACCCTCTTTGGGAACACCATGGTTCACATGAAGTAATACATTGGTGGTAGTCTAGTGAACACTGACGTTGTTAGAATGGAGAACACAGGTTGACAGTGAGCTCTCTGTTGACCACAAGAGTGCCACTGACATCAGAAAGTCCTTCTATGTGTTACATCTCCTAAGGGTGTGTAATCCAGCAAGTAAAAGGCCAGGGTCACCCTGTAAACTCCCCTCAGTATGCTAATCAATATGTATAGTGGCCCATTTGCCATGTACCCCACTGGACACCTGCAACAACGGGAGAGGCTGCAAACATACCCCACAAAGAGAATAGAATCCCAGGGCTTACACGCGTGGCCTATATGGACAGACTCCAATAACTCCAAATAATCTCCATCTCATACTGGCTACTTAGATGTGATCACTTGCCTGACTTACACAGCCATGTCTCACCAAACTCTGTCAGAAATGCTACATCTGAAGATACCAATCTGTCCACACAACATGCTCCAGAGACTTCAACCACATGTTCACACTGCAAAGAACATTCTTGAGGGTCTGGTACACAACCCAGACACTGTCCACAGTATGGAATATACATCACATACATGTCAAGCAGGGCACATCACTGGCCATCCTCAAAAGAAATCTGGTAGAGTGGATGGGGAATAGAATACAAACCCATGGGGATCACTCCAGTGACTATACTCAGACACACTGGTAGTCAGGTAGCATGATGCTAGGGTATTCCCATAGGCTAGCCTTGTAAAGCCTCCATGATCATTCACCTAGTACACACCTATGAATCTATGAACCTATGGTTCTCAGTACTGGCAAATGTGTGTGTGTGCAGTGGTGTGTATATCAGTGGTTGTCAGTGTGTAAACTTGTATGTGACAGAGTATTATGACTACTCTCACACCCAGTACACCCCCCATTGCCATACCTCACAAGGACACGTGATGTTATTCACCTTACAGGTACCTTGGTACACTTATCACAGTAGTAGCTCTGTGCCACCTGCAATAACTGCATAACACTGTGGTGCCACAACTTGATGGGTTGGGGTTCCGAACCCCACACTGGCAACTGTGATCCTGTGCGTGCGTGTGTGAATAATAATCTCTGTTTTTGGTTGACGCAATATCCCCTGGAGGTGTGGTTATCAGAAAACAGAGGTGTGTTTAACCCACTACACTTATCATTCTCCACTCTACAACAGATGATGTAAATCACCATATACCTATATACAACCTTCAGCCCTATAAGCTATGAGGCACATGCAATCACTGTTATACAGACCTGAGAAATCTGTGCAGATACAGCTGTACCTCGCCTATGACATGTTCAATGTGTTAGTACACTGCCATACCCCTTGTTGTTACTGTGTGCAGGACCACATCCTGCTGACACTAGAACACAAACATAATGCAGCATGTCATTACACATTCACTCAACATTACTAACAGCAGTAATGCATCATTGCTGAAAAGGTACACACACTCTGATGTGCATCCATTACAAATGCCAGATGACAGCACCTTACACAGCATTACATAGCTACAATTTGCTAAGTTCACCCTGTGCATCAGACCAATTAGCATATCCCTGCATCAATGGCTTGGATGGTAGGGATGTGGAACAGGTATAATCATATGCACAGGGTGTTGTGTTGGTTTGCCAGAGGTCTAGGCTGTGCCATACAGTTGACATCATGTATGTTTTTGGGGGGTGTTAATGACATGGCCTGTGCAGGGGTGGTGGGTGTGTGTGTGCAGGTGAGCTGTTTCTGATATGCGTGTCTGCATGCACACAGTCACGCCGTGTGGCTTCCCTACACAGAGGTTTGTTGGACAGCTGTGGGCCGTACATGACAGGGTGTACACTTCATTGTGTCCAGCCATGAACACGGGAACCGAACCTGCCAGGGGTCTCACTGGCACCACCAGGGCCAAGGCTGGAGGCAGTACTACTCCTCGATTGTGACTGATGTCTGCTGGATCCACGACCCTGTTAGGACTGGTCAGGACCACGTGCCCATGGACTGCTGTGAAATGGTGTGGACAGCACACCACCCTCAGTAGTGCTGGTGTTACTGCCACTGTGAAAGCATGATGGTGCATGGCCACGTGGACCCTCCACCTGATTGGGGTGCTGAGCTACAGCCACGTGGCTGCTGCCTCTCCCCTGCCATGCGTTTAAGCACAGATACTCCACGGTGGAGGAGTGTCAATGCCTCACCCCACCGTCTATTCATCATTTCATTGCCCTCATGTGTGACCGCAACAAGTTCCTGGATATCACCACGAACACAAGGGAGATGTTCTTCCACAAGCCTGCGCAGTTGTCTGGTGTTACGTTCGTTACATGCCTGTGAATCTATTAAGGCCCGAAACATGCACCTGCTAATCGCTGCAGTGGCACTTGCAACATGGGCTTGACAGACAGCAATCCTCCTCAGAGCACCTCTGCCCTTCTGCCTGTGTGGGACCTCGCCAGCACTCTAGCTATGGATAGTGCCTACGCCCTCACTTGCCACAGTCACTGCACTTGCATGATCCATGCCAGCACCCAGCTGACCTTCAAATGTGGCCACCCACTGGTGATGGGGTATGTGTGGGCATTGTGACTGTGTGCGGGGATGGGGTTGACAAAAGTGGGATGCCAAATGGTGACACAGCTGTAGCCCCTGACAAACCCACCTGTGCCTCACTAGGGGTGTCATCATGGTCAGTCTCTCCGTAGAAACTGACATCACATTCATAGCAGGAGGGACTGCTACCACCATCTCCACCTGTGAAGAAAAGACAACATATGTAAATTACTAACGGCACTTTAAGGTTTGCTGGTACACACACACACGTGGGTGTCCCAGAGGCATTCCACAGACCTCACATTAGGCAACTGATGACATTCATGACACACAGTCAGACCAAAACAAACACTCTGGACAGGCCCTCAACATCATGCAGTGCATACCTTTCAACTTACTGTTACTACTAATATACACCGCTGGGATATGTCAGTGTTGTTAGTAGGTGGTTAACCTTCACCTAAGCACACACTACACCTATGTAAACATTATTGCTGTTCACCTGTACAGCACTGTGGCAACACCTATGGAACATACCTACAAACTGTATACAGTTTTCAGGAATGTCTACATATGTGGCTTATATTTCTCGTCGGCAAAATAATTTCCAAGACAAGGAAAAGGCTCTTCAGCTGCAGCAAATGTCCATAAAATCCCAAAAAACAAAACTGAAAGAGGCAGCCAAAACACGACAATAAGAAGCCGACTATTTATTAGAAATAAAATGAAAAAATCCAACAAGGCCAAAGACTTAAAATTCAGTATGCGCTTTCACATTCAAAGGGAATGCTTCATCAGACTGTTAACTGTTGACTTAACTGGTACCATTTAAAAGCTTTAACATTTCATTGTCAAGCCAATCACTATTCGGTTTATGAATATTGAATAAAAATAATATAGTTCATCAAAAACCTTATGGATGAATCATTAAAAACATTTTTAAAGCATTTTAACAAATATAATATAATAATCACACATTTATAAAAATGTATATGTATATATGAAATATATAAATGTATATATACAAAAGAAAATATATAAAAAAATCTGATAATCATGTGTATTGATGAATATAAAACCATATGTACTGAGAACTATATATGCACATAAAAAACTTATTGGTTATCTTTGTCATGAATTATAACATATTTCCGTAGATAACGTCATAAAAATATGGCATGTAACTATTCGTTTATCCTTACATATGAAGTATAAACTACTGTGTATAGAACAGTATATCTATACTTCAACACTACATACTTCGTGTATATACAACCATACCTGATAGGAACTGTGTGTATATGTATAAACATACAATACTAATATATACTTATTATAACCTTTATCAAAAATATAAAGAAATTTTTATATAAACTAATAAGGAATAAATATGTGAAGTAATATATATTGAACACATATATTAATGCCTATATGATACTTATGTTTTTCTAATATTTAAGATCTTTATCTGCTAGAAAGGGTCTCATGGACACCTTATCATTGAGTCCTAGCCCTCTATCTGCTTGTAATCTTAATATCCATCTCATTTCTCTCTGCTCTGTATAATTCTTATAATTCCCTAGCCTAGCATTCCTATATATCATTTCTAATACCATAAATTTAAAACTGTGTAATGTGCCTTTGTTTATGATATATTTTGCTAACGAATTATTTTCGTCCTCCCTATTTATTGCATAAATATGTTCTTTCACTCGTTCCCTTAAGGTTCTATTTGTCATTTGTACATAGAACGAGTTGCATTTACCACAAATAGCAAGGTAAACCAAATATCGTGTTCTGCAGTCAGCATAACTATTAAACTCATATTCCTTTCCTGTCTCTGGATGTACAAACTTGTGGCCATTTAACATGATGGGACATTGATTGCAACTCCTGCAAGCAAAAGTTCCTTTTCTGATAGATCTTAGTGTTTGTTTTTTATTCTTTTCATAACACAACATGCGTTTCAATAATTTTGTGTTTTTGTAGGTAAATCTGGGATGTTCTCCTACCATAGCACCCAATTTTTCATCTACTGTTAATATATTCCAATTATTAATAAACATTTCTTTAATCTTCTTGTTATTGTTTGTAAATGAAATTACTGGTTTATTCATATAGGTCATGTTCTTGTCTTTTGTTTGTGTGTTCACTTCTTTTTGTGTTGAGAGTATATATAAGGTTTCCCTTTTGAAGCTCTCTTAACAATGTCTTGGTAAAATAGCAATTCAGTTTCTTCTTCTCTATATCCCCTTTCTTTGAATTCCCCATGCATCATTTCAACAGTTTCATGGAATACAGATTCCTTACTAGTTAATCTAGATATTCTCAACACTTGCCCTTTAACTATATTATTATAAATATGTGGAGGGTGCATGCTGGTACGATGTAATATGGATTTTTTTATACATTCCTTTCTGTACAGCTATGTCTGTATAGTATTATTTTCATTACTAATGAGAACATCTAAAAACTCTATGTTTGATGCTGACCATTTACCTGTCAAAGATAAAAAATTGGTGGTTCCATTTATGTAATCAATGAAATCACAAAGTTTGGTTTCTTCTCCTCTCCATAACAAAAAACCATCATCTACAAAACATTTGTATAATAAAATGTTTTCTCCATATTCACTTATTAATATGTATGTATGTATGTTCCCAATACGATATCACGATGTTTGCATAGGAGTTAGCGCATGGGGTACCCATGGCTACTCCCCTTTTTTGTAAAAAATAGTTTCCTTCATATACAAAAACATTATTATTAAGGACGATGTCCATTAACATAGCCATTTGATTATTAAGTCTCTAGGTATATCATGCTCAATTAAAAACAATCTCATATATTCAATGCCTATGTCATTTGGAATGGATGTGAAAAAAGAATTTAGAGAATTTACATCCAGAGTTGCCATATAACTTATTTCTTTGTTTTTCTCTGGTGCTGTATATTCAAAAAGGCTTCTAATAAAATGTTCAGTATCTTTAACGATTGTTGTTGTTGGTGCATGGCCATGTGGACCCTCCACCTGATCGGGGTGCTCAGCTACAGCCACGTGGCTGCTGCCTCTCCCCTGCCATGCGTTTAAGCACAGATACTCCACGGTGGAAGAGTGCCAATGCCTCACCCCATCGTCTATTCATGATCTCATTGCCCTCATGTGTGACCGCAACAAGTTCCTGGATATCACCACGGACACAAGGGAGATGTTCTTCCACAAGCCTGCGCAGTTGTCTGGTGTTACATTCGTTACATGCCTGTGAATCTATTAAGGCCCGAAACATGCACCTGCTAACCACTGCAGTGGCACTTGCAACATGGGCTTGACAGGCAGCAATCCTCCTCAGAGCACCTCTGCCCATCTGCCTGTGTGGGACCTCGCCAGCACTCTAGCTATGGATAGTGCCTACGCCCTCACTTGCCACAGTCACTACACTTGCATGATCCATGCCAGCACCCAGCTGACCTTCAACTGTGGCCACCCACTGGTGATGGGGTATGTGTGGGCATTGTGACTGTGTGCACGGATGGGGTTGACAAAAGTGGGATGCCAAATGGTGACACAGCTGTAGCCCCTGACAAAACCACCTGTGCCTCACTAGGGGTGTCATCATGGTCAGAGTCTCCGTAGAAACTGACATCACATTCATAGCAGGAGGGACTGCTACCACCATCTCCACCTGTGAAGAAAAGACAACATATGTAAATTACTAACGGCACTATAAGGTTTGCTGGTACACACACACACATAGGTGTCCCAGAGGCATTCCACAGACCTCACATTAGGCAACTGGTGACATTCATGACACACAGTCAGACCAAAACAAACACTCTGGACAGGCCCTCAACATCATGCAGTGCATACCTTTCAACTTACTGTTACTACTAATATACACTGCTGGGATATGTGAGTGTTGTTAGTAGGTGGTGAACCTTCACCTAAGCACACACTACACCCATGTAAACATTATTGCTGTTCACCTGTACAGCACTGTGGCAACACCTATGGAACATACCTACAAACTGTATACAGTTTTCAGGAATGTCTACATATGTGGCTCATATTTCTTGTCTGCTGCTCACAACTCCTATGTTTGTTCATAGGTTCATAGGTTCATAGGTTCATACTAGGCTATCTGCCCTAGGGCATTTATAAGCCTAGCCAGAATGTGTTTGGCTTTCGCCACCCATTTTAAATTTATTTTGCTATGCCCTTTTTCGAGGTTAGTATACTATGCCTCTATCTAACCGTGACACAGAAGTGATACCCGGGGTAAACCTACGATCTCCCATCCACTCATCAAGATTCCTCTTGAAGAGAGTCAATGAGGGACTCTGCCTAACCTGGACTGGGATTTTATTCCAGAGTGAAGGGAGCCTCTGGGTTATGAATCTGTCCCTCCAGCATGTCCTATTTATTTCAGTGCTGAGGTTCAAGTCTCTCGGCGTAGCTCGATGGGGTTTGGATTTTCTGAGGTGCAGCAAGTCCATTTATTCCGGGGTGGACATGGCTTTATATGTCAGGCACAGATCTCCTCTGAACAGGCGGTATGCCACTGAGTAGAGCTGGAGTTTCTTTAACCGGGCAGCATATGGCATCTGTTTGAGCCCTTTGATCCTCTTGGTGAGGTACTTTTGGGGTCTTTCCAGTTGCTGCAGGTGTCTGGTAAGGTACATCCCAAAGGGGCATTGTACTCAATTATGGGCCTGATGAGGGATGAGTAAAGAGGCACGATGACCTCCCTGATCTAGATGTGAATCCCTTCATGATTAGGTGGGCTATATAAAATGTTTTCTAACCACTTTGGCCACGTGGTTGTCAAATGAGAGATTGCTATCAACTTGGGTCCCCAGGTCCCTAATTACTTCTTCTGTACTTAATGGATTTCCACCTATGTGGTAATTTGTGGGCACTTTGTTTTGCCAAAGGGGATGACTATACACTTTTGGCATTTAGCTTGAGGCCATGGCTCTGGCACCAGTTGTCTGTTTCTATGAGGCCCTTTTGGAGGATGCTTGTGTTGGCTGGAGAGTCGATTATGGCACCCAGTTTGCAGTCATCTGCGAACTTGGTCAGCCACAGTCCTTCCGTGTTGGCCTGTACCTCCGAGAAATATATACCGAACAAGAGAGGTCCCAGGACTGAGCCTTGTGGGACACCACTTGTAACTGGTTTGGAGTCTGACATGGCTCCAGCAATTCTAACCATGTGGGTTCTGTCCTTGAGCCAGTTTGCAATCCATCTAGTGACATAGGGGTTTATATTTAAGCTGGTGAGCTTATCTATAATGCCAGTGGGGTATTGTATCGAAGGCTTTTGCGAGGTCCAGGTAGGCTGTGTGGACCACCTTCCCCTCGTCAATGGCCTTGGTGACTGTTTCAAAGAAATCAACCAGGTTTAAGAGGCAGGATCTGCCCTTAACAAAGCCGAACTGGGTAGGATCCAGTGTTTGTAGGTCCCCAATATCTTTATTTATGAGGTCCATGATGATCCTTTCCATAGCTTTGCAGACCAAGCTAGTCAGGCTTATGGGGCGATAGTTTCCAGGATCCGTTGAGGCACCACCTTTATGGAGAGGGACCACTGTTGCTGTCGCCACTCTTTGGGCACATATCCTGTAGTAAGGCTGAGATTGAACAGTAGTTTTATGTTTGGGTTTAGCTCTTCTTTGAGTTCATGTAGGACACAGCCGGGACACCATCTGGTCCCATTGATGCTGTGTTTTTGCTTTGGAGAGGCGGCTCTTACCTGAGCATCTGAGATGTCAGGGGCAGCACTCTGCTGGGATAGATATTTGCCCTTTTGGTGGGGAGGGAGAAGTTTGCGCTGAACCTGTCAGCTAGGATGTTGGCAATGTCTGTGGGTTCGGTGTATTTTTTGTCATTTTGGACTAATTCTGAGCATATCTGGGAATTACCACCCAGGTTCCTAACATAACTAAAGAAAGCCTTGTGATTATCCTTAGTGTCCTGTGCAATTTTTCTCTCGAAGCTGGCCTTAGACAATTTTATGTGTGCCCGTAGTTTTTGCTAATACTGATCAGTGATGCCTTCCCTTTTGGGATTTTGCTTTATCATTTAGTAGCTTCCTCCTTCTATTGTATAGTTTGTTTATGGCTGGGGTCCACCAGACAGGGCGTCTGCCTTTGGAGGATTGGGTCTTGGTTTTATTTGGGATCGCATGATCCATGCATTCCTGAAGGTGTTCATAGAATGCGTTTATAAAGGATTCTGCGGTCTGGGCTGTATTTTCCACAGGCCGGGGCTTTGAAGGATTCCACCTCAGTTTTGAGGAGTGTAAAATTTGCTTTAGAAGTTTTTCACTGTGGTTTTCTGGGCAGGGGTGGGGTCGGGATGTGAATATCCAGTGAGATTAGTTTATGGTCTGATCTTACCAGTGAGGGATACACTTCTGGTCTGGAGCATAGAGTCCCCATGTTGGTGATGATCAGGTCCAGTATGTTTTCCCCTCTTGTGGGAGTGGTAACAAGTTGTTCCATAGCATTTGAGTTTATAAATTCTAGGAACCTTTGGGCTAGGGTGTTGGAGCTAGAGTAATGCTCCCAGTCTATGTTTGGGTAGTTGAAGTCGCCCAATATAATGGTGTTTGGAGAGACCTTCATATTTTCCAGTGTTCTCAGGAAGGCCGAGTGGGGTTCCTGGGTTTGGGAGGGTGGTCTGTAGCAGGCTATAAACTGGAAGGCAGTTTTACCCACTGTTAGTTGCACATGGATAGTCTCTGATGCTTCGTGCTTTGCCACCAACCTGGAGGTGTGGGTATCTTTGATGAATATCGATACTCCCCTCCTTTTGTGGTTCGGTCCAAGTTTTGGGGCGAAAAGCATGGTATGAGGTATAACCTGGTAGTGCTGGGGTGCTCTCGGGAGCCCTGAACCAGGTTTCTGTTACTGCACAGATATCGATGTTCTCCATGCTAAGGAGAGTTTTGAGTGCGTGCATCTTGAGGTTTAGACTTCTGGCGTTGAGTAGCATTACTCTTAGTTTCTTATCCCTTGTGATACCTATGGAGGTGGGTTTGTCTTTTGAGCCTTGCCTAAAAAGGCACTATGGGGTAGCAAGAGCCTTTGCCAATATCCGAAAGCCCAGGGGTGACAGGTGCAAGCCGTCCCTAGCGAAGCATCGTGGCTTGTCGAGCATATCATCCCAAGCTGACAGGCATTGGATCCCCTTTGAATGACACCAGTACTTAAGCCAATTGTTGAAATTGATCATCTTGTCTTCATATTGTGGCATCATTCTTGGTGAGGGTAAGATGCTACTCAAGGTCAGGGTCATACCGGCCTGGGCTACATGCTCAGAGAGCTCCTTTATGTCTCTTTTCATGTAGTCCAGGGAGGTGCGTCTCAGGTCATTCACACCAGCATGGACAATGACTGAGTCATATTTGTACTTGCCTTGGAGTGACCTGAGTGCTTGTGTTATGTGGCGGATCCTAGCACCCGACAGGCTGCTCACCGTGACCCTCTCCTTGTTCAGCCTGGTGGCGGGGCGTCAGTGTGCCTGGCGATAGAGTCACCTATTACAAGTGTATCAGGTGTGTTGTTTAGTCTTAAGGGCTGTGACTGTTTGGCACACTGGCTTTGTGAGATATGTGTTGCACGTGTTTTGTTTTGGGGTAGCGGCTGCTTGGGTGTCTGCTTTGGAGGTCTCTGCTGCTTGGCAGATCTTTATTTAGAGCCTCCGAGTATGTTTTGTGTGATTATGTGTTTGGTTTGCTGTCGTGGTAGGTCTATGTGAGACTGGAATTGTAGTGAGTATGGTTTCCTTCTCCTCCTGACTGGTTATGCCAGTACTGAGTTGAGAGAGCTTAGCCTCCAGTTTGGCTATATGGTTGCATCTCTCACATGTGTTGGAATTTGTTGGGAGGAGGAGAGGGTTGTCTGTGTACATGAGGCAGTTGTAACATTGCCTCAAGATTCCCAGATTCACCAGCTGGACCGGAGAGGAGATTGACAACTGACCTTTGGACATGCTAGAATAATATTGGGAATTCCTTAATAATTGAAAACCAGGGCCAGTGGGGAGTGAGGGTGTAGTGCTTTTAATTTTTAGTGCTGACTTATATAATTGCTTTAGTGAGCAAGTGCCAGGTAACTTAAGTGCAATGTGTTACAGGTAACTTAAATGCAAAACGACAAACAGTAACTTTCTTTCAAGTGAAACAAGGAAATAAGTACAGTAAGCAATGCAGATATCACTAGTGAGCCACAGAAGCACTGAGAAGCCGCGTATTAGGTGGAATTAGCGTTCCAGGAAAATAACAAGCAAACAAACAACAAGCATATAAACAAAGCTATATTCAGCAGGCCTGGATCTAGTCTATGCTACAGCAAACAAGGTGTACCAATTTCAGTAAGATACAGTTCAAATATTCAGGCACTATAAACCTTTAACCAGAAATTCCCAGCTCAGAAGGGCAGAGTCCAGCCTCTTCTCCCACAAGAGTGCAGACCACAAACCTTCTTAATGTAAAATAACTGGCCTGAAGCCCAAGTGCCTAAACCAGAACTAATACACTTTAAGAATAACAGACACTGGGCTCTCAATCAGCAGTTCCCAACTTAGAAGGATGAAAGCTACCTGTCCTGCCACCACAGTGCATGCCACAAACCTTCCTAATGTAAAACAACTGGTCTGAAGCCCAAGTGCTTAATCCAAAAGACTTAGAATGACAGCTAAACTTTAATCAAGTTACTACCAAGCAGTAATAAATACAATTGAATACTTTAGAGAATGCCTGGATTAGTGCTCAAGTTACACAAACAAAGCTAGATCCAGCAGGCCCGAATCCAGTCTATGCCACAGCAAACAAGGCACCAACTTCAGTAAGAAGCAGTTCAGATATGCATGCACTATAAGCCTTCAATCAGAAATTCCCAGCTCAGAAGGGCAGAGTCCAGCCTCTCCTCCCACAAGAGTGCAGACCACGAACCCTCTTAATGTAAAATAACTGGCCTGAAAGCCTAAGTGCTTAAACCAGAATTAATACACTTTTAGAATAACAGACACTGAGCCCTCAATCAGCAGTTCCCAACCTAGAAGGATGTAAGCTACCTGTTCTGCCACTACAGTGCAGACCACAAACCCTCTCAGTGCAAAACAACTGGTCCGAAGCCCAAGTGTTTAAACCAGAAGGCTTAGAATGAGTTACACCAAGCAGTAATAAATACAATTGAGTACTTTTAAGATGATGCAAAAGTAAAAAAGTAGGTAGAAACACAAGTACAGTAAAAGCAGATTAAATTTTTTTTTTTTTCTGAACAAGTGCTGAGATCAAAGAAACAGATTTGAGTGCTGAAACTAGAAAACTGGCTAGTTATAGGGAAAAAAACTAAGCTAGAAGGCTTCCCTCCAACACAGAAGGGCTTGGGGCTCAAAAGCCTACAAATAGTCTATACCACTTAACAGGAAAGGCAGGAAACAAGCTTAATTTTTTTTTTCTGTTTCCCAGATGCTCTCTTTGTACACAGTAGGAGTGCCTGAAATCAGAATATGATCTCACTGCACTCAGTTGAGTGAGCAAATGAGATGGGCCCAGAAGGAGTATCCAAACACAAATTTACAAGAGGCGGGCAGCTGCAAGGCCACTAAGATTAACACCAAAACAAAAACAGGGAGGGTGGGTGGGACAAACTGAAGAGCAGAGTGAAAACTTCCAGTTCAGCTAAATATTCTTTCCACACAGTTAAAATCAATTTAAATACTGTATTTTTTTGAAAAAAAAAGCAGATAAAGGTACTTAAATTCTCTTATTCGTCCAGTTGAATATAGCAAGTTGTTAGCCGGCCAAAGCTGAGGTTTTTAAGCAGAAAATATTTCACACTGTACCACTTAAATAGGCAAGGACAGGAAATCAAAGAATGTGACTACCCCACACCTGTAATTACTAGCAAATAACAAAATTCAGCAAACACTGACTAACTACCAGTTCAGCTAATATTTCTTCCACACTGAAGAGCAGAGTGAAAACTTCCAGTTCAGCTAAATATTCTTTCCACACAGTTAAAATCAATTTAAATACTGTATTTTTTGAAAAAAAAAGCAGATAAAGGTACTTAAATTCTCTTATACGTCCAGTTGAATATAGCAAGTTGTTAGCCGGCCAAAGCTGAGGTTTTAAGCAGAAAATATTTCACACTGTACCACTTAAATAGGCAAGGACAGGAAATCAAAGAATGTGACTACCCCACACCTGTAATTACTAGCAAATAACAAAATTCAGCAAACACTGACTAACTACCAGTTCAGCTAATATTTCTTCCACACTGAAGAGCAGAGTGAAAACTTCCAGTTCAGCTAAATATTCTTTCCACACAGTTAAAATCAATTTAAATACTGTATTTTTTGAAAAAAAAAGCAGATAAAGGTACTTAAATTCTCTTATCGTCCAGTTGAATATAGCAAGTTGTTAGCCGGCCAAAGCTGAGGTTTTAAGCAGAAAATATTTCACACTGTACCACTTAAATAGGCAAGGACAGGAAATCAAAGAATGTGACTACCCCCACACCTGTAATTACTAGCAAATAACAAAATTCAGCAAACACTGACTAACTACCAGTTCAGCTAATATTTCTTCCACACTGAAGAGCAGAGTGAAAACTTCCAGTTCAGCTAAATATTCTTTCCACACAGTTAAAATCAATTTAAATACTGTATTTTTTGAAAAAAAAGCAGATAAAGGTACTTAAATTCTCTTATCGTCCAGTTGAATATAGCAAGTTGTTAGCCGGCCAAAGCTGAGGTTTTAAGCAGAAAATATTTCACACTGTACCACTTAAATAGGCAAGGACAGGAAATCAAAGAATGTGACTACCCCCACACCTGTAATTACTAGCAAATAACAAAATTCAGCAAACACTGACTAACTACCAGTTCAGCTAATATTTCTTCCACACTGAAGAGCAGAGTGAAAACTTCCAGTTCAGCTAAATATTCTTTCCACACAGTTAAAATCAATTTAAATACTGTATTTTTTGAAAAAAAAAGCAGATAAAGGTACTTAAATTCTCTTATACGTCCAGTTGAATATAGCAAGTTGTTAGCCGGCCAAAGCTGAGGTTTTAAGCAAGAAATATTTCACACTGTACCACTTAAATAGGCAAGGACAGGAAATCAAAGAATGTGACTACCCCACACCTGTAATTACTAGCAAATAACAAAATTCAGCAAACACTGACTAACTACCAGTTCAGCTAATATTTCTTCCACACTGAAGAGCAGAGTGAAAACTTCCAGTTCAGCTAAATATTCTTTCCACACAGTTAAAATCAATTTAAATACTGTATTTTTTGAAAAAAAAAGCAGATAAAGGTACTTAAATTCTCTTATCGTCCAGTTGAATATAGCAAGTTGTTAGCCGGCCAAAGCTGAGGTTTTAAGCAGAAAATATTTCACACTGTACCACTTAAATAGGCAAGGACAGGAAATCAAAGAATGTGACTACCCCACACCTGTAATTACTAGCAAATAACAAAATTCAGCAAACACTGACTAACTACCAGTTCAGCTAATATTTCTTCCACACTGAAGAGCAGAGTGAAAACTTCCAGTTCAGCTAAATATTCTTTCCACACAGTTAAAATCAATTTAAATACTGTATTTTTTGAAAAAAAAGCAGATAAAGGTACTTAAATACTCTTATACGTCCAGTTGAATATAGCAAGTTGTTAGCCGGCCAAAGCTGAGTTTTTAAGCAGAAAATATTTCACACTGTACCACTTAAATAGGCAAGGACAGGAAATCAAAGAATGTGACTACCCCCACACCTGTAATTACTAGCAAATAACAAAATTCAGCAAACACTGACTAACTACCAGTTCAGCTAATATTTCTTCCACACTGAAGAGCAGAGTGAAAACTTCCAGTTCAGCTAAATATTCTTTCCACACAGTTAAAATCAATTTAAATACTGTATTTTTTTAAAAAAGAAGCAGATAAAGGTAACTAAATTCTCTTATACGTCCAGTTGAATATAACAAGTTGTTAGCCGGCCAAAGCTGAGGTTTTTAAGCAGAAAATATTTCACACTGTACCACTTAAATAGGCAAGGACAGGAAATCAAAGAATGTGACTACCCCCACACCAGTAGTTACTAGCAAATAACAAAATTCAGCAAACACTGACTAACTACCAGTTCAGCTAATATTTCTTCCACACTGAAGAGCAGAGTGAAAACTTCCAGTTCAGCTAAATATTCTTTCCACACAGTTAAAATCAATTTAAATACTGTATTTTTTTGAAAAAAAAGCAGATAAAGGTACTTAAATTCTCTTATCGTCCAGTTGAATATAGCAAGTTGTTAGCCGGCCAAAGCTGAGGTTTTAAGCAGAAAATATTTCACACTGTACCACTTAAATAGGCAAGGACAGGAAATCAAAGAATGTGACTACCCCACACCTGTAATTACTAGCAAATAACAAAATTCAGCAAACACTGACTAACTACCAGTTCAGCTAATATTTCTTCCACACTGAAGAGCAGAGTGAAAACTTCCAGTTCAGCTAAATATTCTTTCCACACAGTTAAAATCAATTTAAATACTGTATTTTTTTTGAAAAAAAAAGCAGATAAAGGTACTTAAATTCTCTTATACGTCCAGTTGAATATAGCAAGTTGTTAGCCGGCCAAAGCTGAGGTTTTAAAGCAGAATATATTTCACACTGTACCACTTAAATAGGCAAGGACAGGAAATCAAAGAATGTGACTACCCCACACCTGTAATTACTAGCAAATAACAAAATTCAGCAAACACTGACTAACTACCAGTTCAGCTAATATTTCTTCCACACTGAAGAGCAGAGTGAAAACTTCCAGTTCAGCTAAATATTCTTTCCACACAGTTAAAATCAATTTAAATACTGTATTTTTTGAAAAAAAAGCAGATAAAGGTATAAATTCTCTTATCGTCCAGTTGAATATAGCAAGTTGTTAGCCGGCCAAAGCTGAGGTTTTTAAGCAGAAAATATTTCACACTGTACCACTTAAATAGGCAAGGACAGGAAATCAAAGAATGTGACTACCCCACACCTGTAATTACTAGCAAATAACAAAATTCAGCAAACACTGACTAACTACCAGTTCAGCTAATATTTCTTCCACACTGAAGAGCAGAGTGAAAACTTCCAGTTCAGCTAAATATTCTTTCCACACAGTTAAAATCAATTTAAATACTGTATTTTTTGAAAAAAAAGCAGATAAAGGTACTTAAATTCTCTTATCGTCCAGTTGAATATAGCAAGTTGTTAGCCGGCCAAAGCTGAGGTTTTAAGCAGAAAATATTTCACACTGTACCACTTAAATAGGCAAGGACAGGAAATCAAAGAATGTGACTACCCCCACACCTGTAATTACTAGCAAATAACAAAATTCAGCAAACACTGACTAACTACCAGTTCAGCTAATATTTCTTCCACACTGAAGAGCAGAGTGAAAACTTCCAGTTCAGCTAAATATTCTTTCCACACAGTTAAAATCAATTTAAATACTGTATTTTTTGAAAAAAAAAGCAGATAAAGGTACTTAAATTCTCTTATCGTCCAGTTGAATATAGCAAGTTGTTAGCCGGCCAAAGCTGAGGTTTTAAGCAGAAAATATTTCACACTGTACCACTTAAATAGGCAAGGACAGGAAATCAAAGAATGTGACTACCCCCACACCTGTAATTACTAGCAAATAACAAAATTCAGCAAACACTGACTAACTACCAGTTCAGCTAATATTTCTTCCACACTGAAGAGCAGAGTGAAAACTTCCAGTTCAGCTAAATATTCTTTCCACACAGTTAAAATCAATTTAAATACTGTATTTTTTGAAAAAAAAGCAGATAAAGGTACTTAAATTCTCTTATCGTCCAGTTGAATATAGCAAGTTGTTAGCCGGCCAAAGCTGAGGTTTTTAAGCAGAAAATATTTCACACTGTACCACTTAAATAGGCAAGGACAGGAAATCAAAGAATGTGACTACCCCACACCTGTAATTACTAGCAAATAACAAAATTCAGCAAACACTGACTAACTACCAGTTCAGCTAATATTTCTTCCACACTGAAGAGCAGAGTGAAAACTTCCAGTTCAGCTAAATATTCTTTCCACACAGTTAAAATCAATTTAAATACTGTATTTTTTGAAAAAAAAGCAGATAAAGGTACTTAAATTCTCTTATCGTCCAGTTGAATATAGCAAGTTGTTAGCCGGCCAAAGCTGAGGTTTTTAAGCAGAAAATATTTCACACTGTACCACTTAAATAGGCAAGGACAGGAAATCAAAGAATGTGACTACCCCACACCTGTAATTACTAGCAAATAACAAAATTCAGCAAACACTGACTAACTACCAGTTCAGCTAATATTTCTTCCACACTGAAGAGCAGAGTGAAAACTTCCAGTTCAGCTAAATATTCTTTCCACACAGTTAAAATCAATTTAAATACTGTATTTTTTGAAAAAAAAGCAGATAAAGGTACTTAAATTCTCTTATACGTCCAGTTGAATATAGCAAGTTGTTAGCCGGCCAAAGCTGAGGTTTTTAAGCAGAAAATATTTCACACTGTACCACTTAAATAGGCAAGGACAGGAAATCAAAGAATGTGACTACCCCCACACCTGTAATTACTAGCAAATAACAAAATTCAGCAAACACTGACTAACTACCAGTTCAGCTAATATTTCTTCCACACTGAAGAGCAGAGTGAAAACTTCCAGTTCAGCTAAATATTCTTTCCACACAGTTAAAATCAATTTAAATACTGTATTTTTTGAAAAAAAAGCAGATAAAGGTACTTAAATTCTCTTATCGTCCAGTTGAATATAGCAAGTTGTTAGCCGGCCAAAGCTGAGGTTTTAAGCAGAAAATATTTCACACTGTACCACTTAAATAGGCAAGGACAGGAAATCAAAGAATGTGACTACCCCACACCTGTAATTACTAGCAAATAACAAAATTCAGCAAACACTGACTAACTACCAGTTCAGCTAATATTTCTTCCACACTGAAGAGCAGAGTGAAAACTTCCAGTTCAGCTAAATATTCTTTCCACACAGTTAAAATCAATTTAAATACTGTATTTTTTGAAAAAAAAGCAGATAAAGGTACTTAAATTCTCTTATCGTCCAGTTGAATATAGCAAGTTGTTAGCCGGCCAAAGCTGAGGTTTTAAGCAGAAAATATTTCACACTGTACCACTTAAATAGGCAAGGACAGGAAATCAAAGAATGTGACTACCCCACACCTGTAATTACTAGCAAATAACAAAATTCAGCAAACACTGACTAACTACCAGTTCAGCTAATATTTCTTCCACACTGAAGAGCAGAGTGAAAACTTCCAGTTCAGCTAAATATTCTTTCCACACAGTTAAAATCAATTTAAATACTGTATTTTTTGAAAAAAAGCAGATAAAGGTACTTAAATTCTCTTATCGTCCAGTTGAATATAGCAAGTTGTTAGCCGGCCAAAGCTGAGGTTTTTAGCAGAAAATATTTCACACTGTACCACTTAAATAGGCAAGGACAGGAAATCAAAGAATGTGACTACCCCACACCTGTAATTACTAGCAAATAACAAAATTCAGCAAACACTGACTAACTACCAGTTCAGCTAATATTTCTTCCACACTGAAGAGCAGAGTGAAAACTTCCAGTTCAGCTAAATATTCTTTCCACACAGTTAAAATCAATTTAAATACTGTATTTTTTTGAAAAAAAAAGCAGATAAAGGTACTTAAATTCTCTTATTCGTCCAGTTGAATATAGCAAGTTGTTAGCCGGCCAAAGCTGAGGTTTTTAAGCAGAAAATATTTCACACTGTACCACTTAAATAGGCAAGGACAGGAAATCAAAGAATGTGACTACCCCACACCTGTAATTACTAGCAAATAACAAAATTCAGCAAACACTGACTAACTACCAGTTCAGCTAATATTTCTTCCACACTGAAGAGCAGAGTGAAAACTTCCAGTTCAGCTAAATATTCTTTCCACACAGTTAAAATCAATTTAAATACTGTATTTTTTGAAAAAAAAGCAGATAAAGGTACTTAAATTCTCTTATTCGTCCAGTTGAATATAGCAAGTTGTTAGCCGGCCAAAGCTGAGGTTTTTAAGCAGAAAATATTTCACACTGTACCACTTAAATAGGCAAGGACAGGAAATCAAAGAATGTGACTACCCCCACACCTGTAATTACTAGCAAATAACAAAATTCAGCAAACACTGACTAACTACCAGTTCAGCTAATATTTCTTCCACACTGAAGAGCAGAGTGAAAACTTCCAGTTCAGCTAAATATTCTTTCCACACAGTTAAAATCAATTTAAATACTGTATTTTTTGAAAAAAAAGCAGATAAAGGTACTTAAATTCTCTTATCGTCCAGTTGAATATAGCAAGTTGTTAGCCGGCCAAAGCTGAGGTTTTAAGCAGAAAATATTTCACACTGTACCACTTAAATAGGCAAGGACAGGAAATCAAAGAATGTGACTACCCCCACACCTGTAATTACTAGCAAATAACAAAATTCAGCAAACACTGACTAACTACCAGTTCAGCTAATATTTCTTCCACACTGAAGAGCAGAGTGAAAACTTCCAGTTCAGCTAAATATTCTTTCCACACAGTTAAAATCAATTTAAATACTGTATTTTTTGAAAAAAAAGCAGATAAAGGTACTTAAATTCTCTTATCGTCCAGTTGAATATAGCAAGTTGTTAGCCGGCCAAAGCTGAGGTTTTTAGCAGAAAATATTTCACACTGTACCACTTAAATAGGCAAGGACAGGAAATCAAAGAATGTGACTACCCCACACCTGTAATTACTAGCAAATAACAAAATTCAGCAAACACTGACTAACTACCAGTTCAGCTAATATTTCTTCCACACTGAAGAGCAGAGTGAAAACTTCCAGTTCAGCTAAATATTCTTTCCACACAGTTAAAATCAATTTAAATACTGTATTTTTTAGAAAAAAAAGCAGATAAAGGTACTTAAATTCTCTTATACGTCCAGTTGAATATAGCAAGTTGTTAGCCGGCCAAAGCTGAGGTTTTTAAGCAGAAAATATTTCACACTGTACCACTTAAATAGGCAAGGACAGGAAATCAAAGAATGTGACTACCCCCACACCTGTAATTACTAGCAAATAACAAAATTCAGCAAACACTGACTAACTACCAGTTCAGCTAATATTTCTTCCACACTGAAGAGCAGAGTGAAAACTTCCAGTTCAGCTAAATATTCTTTCCACACAGTTAAAATCAATTTAAATACTGTATTTTTTTGAAAAAAAAGCAGATAAAGGTACTTAAATTCTCTTATACGTCCAGTTGAATATAGCAAGTTGTTAGCCGGCCAAAGCTGAGGTTTTTAAGCAGAAAATATTTCACACTGTACCACTTAAATAGGCAAGGACAGGAAATCAAAGAATGTGACTACCCCACACCTGTAATTACTAGCAAATAACAAAATTCAGCAAACACTGACTAACTACCAGTTCAGCTAATATTTCTTCCACACTGAAGAGCAGAGTGAAAACTTCCAGTTCAGCTAAATATTCTTTCCACACAGTTAAAATCAATTTAAATACTGTATTTTTTGAAAAAAAAGCAGATAAAGGTATAAATTCTCTTATATCGTCCAGTTGAATATAGCAAGTTGTTAGCCGGCCAAAGCTGAGGTTTTAAGCAGAAAATATTTCACACTGTACCACTTAAATAGGCAAGGACAGGAAATCAAAGAATGTGACTACCCCACACCTGTAATTACTAGCAAATAACAAAATTCAGCAAACACTGACTAACTACCAGTTCAGCTAATATTTCTTCCACACTGAAGAGCAGAGTGAAAACTTCCAGTTCAGCTAAATATTCTTTCCACACAGTTAAAATCAATTTAAATACTGTATTTTTTGAAAAAAAAGCAGATAAAGGTACTTAAATTCTCTTATCGTCCAGTTGAATATAGCAAGTTGTTAGCCGGCCAAAGCTGAGGTTTTAAAGCAGAATATATTTCACACTGTACCACTTAAATAGGCAAGGACAGGAAATCAAAGAATGTGACTACCCCACACCTGTAATTACTAGCAAATAACAAAATTCAGCAAACACTGACTAACTACCAGTTCAGCTAATATTTCTTCCACACTGAAGAGCAGAGTGAAAACTTCCAGTTCAGCTAAATATTCTTTCCACACAGTTAAAATCAATTTAAATACTGTATTTTTTGAAAAAAAAAGCAGATAAAGGTACTTAAATTCTCTTATACGTCCAGTTGAATATAGCAAGTTGTTAGCCGGCCAAAGCTGAGGTTTTTAAGCAGAAAATATTTCACACTGTACCACTTAAATAGGCAAGGACAGGAAATCAAAGAATGTGACTACCCCCACACCTGTAATTACTAGCAAATAACAAAATTCAGCAAACACTGACTAACTACCAGTTCAGCTAATATTTCTTCCACACTGAAGAGCAGAGTGAAAACTTCCAGTTCAGCTAAATATTCTTTCCACACAGTTAAAATCAATTTAAATACTGTATTTTTTGAAAAAAAAAGCAGATAAAGGTACTTAAATTCTCTTATCGTCCAGTTGAATATAGCAAGTTGTTAGCCGGCCAAAGCTGAGGTTTTAAGCAGAAAATATTTCACACTGTACCACTTAAATAGGCAAGGACAGGAAATCAAAGAATGTGACTACCCCCACACCTGTAATTACTAGCAAATAACAAAATTCAGCAAACACTGACTAACTACCAGTTCAGCTAATATTTCTTCCACACTGAAGAGCAGAGTGAAAACTTCCAGTTCAGCTAAATATTCTTTCCACACAGTTAAAATCAATTTAAATACTGTATTTTTTGAAAAAAAAAGCAGATAAAGGTACTTAAATTCTCTTATACGTCCAGTTGAATATAGCAAGTTGTTAGCCGGCCAAAGCTGAGGTTTTAAGCAGAAAATATTTCACACTGTACCACTTAAATAGGCAAGGACAGGAAATCAAAGAATGTGACTACCCCACACCTGTAATTACTAGCAAATAACAAAATTCAGCAAACACTGACTAACTACCAGTTCAGCTAATATTTCTTCCACACTGAAGAGCAGAGTGAAAACTTCCAGTTCAGCTAAATATTCTTTCCACACAGTTAAAATCAATTTAAATACTGTATTTTTTTGAAAAAAAAGCAGATAAAGGTACTTAAATTCTCTTATCCGTCCAGTTGAATATAGCAAGTTGTTAGCCGGCCAAAGCTGAGGTTTTTAAGCAGAAAATATTTCACACTGTACCACTTAAATAGGCAAGGACAGGAAATCAAAGAATGTGACTACCCCCACACCTGTAATTACTAGCAAATAACAAAATTCAGCAAACACTGACTAACTACCAGTTCAGCTAATATTTCTTCCACACTGAAGAGCAGAGTGAAAACTTCCAGTTCAGCTAAATATTCTTTCCACACAGTTAAAATCAATTTAAATACTGTATTTTTTGAAAAAAAAGCAGATAAAGGTACTTAAATTCTCTTATCCGTCCAGTTGAATATAGCAAGTTGTTAGCCGGCCAAAGCTGAGGTTTTTAAGCAGAAAATATTTCACACTGTACCACTTAAATAGGCAAGGACAGGAAATCAAAGAATGTGACTACCCCACACCTGTAATTACTAGCAAATAACAAAATTCAGCAAACACTGACTAACTACCAGTTCAGCTAATATTTCTTCCACACTGAAGAGCAGAGTGAAAACTTCCAGTTCAGCTAAATATTCTTTCCACACAGTTAAAATCAATTTAAATACTGTATTTTTTTGAAAAAAAAAGCAGATAAAGGTACTTAAATTCTCTTATTCGTCCAGTTGAATATAGCAAGTTGTTAGCCGGCCAAAGCTGAGGTTTTTAAGCAGAAAATATTTCACACTGTACCACTTAAATAGGCAAGGACAGGAAATCAAAGAATGTGACTACCCCACACCTGTAATTACTAGCAAATAACAAAATTCAGCAAACACTGACTAACTACCAGTTCAGCTAATATTTCTTCCACACTGAAGAGCAGAGTGAAAACTTCCAGTTCAGCTAAATATTCTTTCCACACAGTTAAAATCAATTTAAATACTGTATTTTTTGAAAAAAAAGCAGATAAAGGTACTTAAAT
This sequence comes from Protopterus annectens, assembly GCF_019279795.1. Classification (NCBI taxonomy): domain Eukaryota; kingdom Metazoa; phylum Chordata; order Ceratodontiformes; family Protopteridae; genus Protopterus; species Protopterus annectens. The sequence goes on from NC_056741.1 coordinate 141,774,161, forward strand.
TCTCTTATCGTCCAGTTGAATATAGCAAGTTGTTAGCCGGCCAAAGCTGAGGTTTTAAGCAGAAAATATTTCACACTGTACCACTTAAATAGGCAAGGACAGGAAATCAAAGAATGTGACTACCCCACACCTGTAATTACTAGCAAATAACAAAATTCAGCAAACACTGACTAACTACCAGTTCAGCTAATATTTCTTCCACACTGAAGAGCAGAGTGAAAACTTCCAGTTCAGCTAAATATTCTTTCCACACAGTTAAAATCAATTTAAATACTGTATTTTTTGAAAAAAAAAGCAGATAAAGGTATAAATTCTCTTATCGTCCAGTTGAATATAGCAAGTTGTTAGCCGGCCAAAGCTGAGGTTTTTAAGCAGAAAATATTTCACACTGTACCACTTAAATAGGCAAGGACAGGAAATCAAAGAATGTGACTACCCCCACACCTGTAATTACTAGCAAATAACAAAATTCAGCAAACACTGACTAACTACCAGTTCAGCTAATATTTCTTCCACACTGAAGAGCAGAGTGAAAACTTCCAGTTCAGCTAAATATTCTTTCCACACAGTTAAAATCAATTTAAATACTGTATTTTTTGAAAAAAAAAGCAGATAAAGGTATAAATTCTCTTATATCGTCCAGTTGAATATAGCAAGTTGTTAGCCGGCCAAAGCTGAGGTTTTTAGCAGAAAATATTTCACACTGTACCACTTAAATAGGCAAGGACAGGAAATCAAAGAATGTGACTACCCCCACACCTGTAATTACTAGCAAATAACAAAATTCAGCAAACACTGACTAACTACCAGTTCAGCTAATATTTCTTCCACACTGAAGAGCAGAGTGAAAACTTCCAGTTCAGCTAAATATTCTTTCCACACAGTTAAAATCAATTTAAATACTGTATTTTTTGAAAAAAAAGCAGATAAAGGTACTTAAATTCTCTTATACGTCCAGTTGAATATAGCAAGTTGTTAGCCGGCCAAAGCTGAGGTTTTTAAGCAGAAAATATTTCACACTGTACCACTTAAATAGGCAAGGACAGGAAATCAAAGAATGTGACTACCCCACACCTGTAATTACTAGCAAATAACAAAATTCAGCAAACACTGACTAACTACCAGTTCAGCTAATATTTCTTCCACACTGAAGAGCAGAGTGAAAAGTTCCAGTTCAGCTAAATATTCTTTCCACACAGTTAAAATCAATTTAAATACTGTATTTTTTGAAAAAAAAAGCAGATAAAGGTACTTAAATTCTCTTATCGTCCAGTTGAATATAGCAAGTTGTTAGCCGGCCAAAGCTGAGGTTTTAAGCAGAAAATATTTCACACTGTACCACTTAAATAGGCAAGGACAGGAAATCAAAGAATGTGACTACCCCACACCTGTAATTACTAGCAAATAACAAAATTCAGCAAACACTGACTAACTACCAGTTCAGCTAATATTTCTTCCACACTGAAGAGCAGAGTGAAAAGTTCCAGTTCAGCTAAATATTCTTTCCACACAGTTAAAATCAATTTAAATACTGTATTTTTTTGAAAAAAAAGCAGATAAAGGTACTTAAATTCTCTTATCGTCCAGTTGAATATAGCAAGTTGTTAGCCGGCCAAAGCTGAGGTTTTTAAGCAGAAAATATTTCACACTGTACCACTTAAATAGGCAAGGACAGGAAATCAAAGAATGTGACTACCCCACACCTGTAATTACTAGCAAATAACAAAATTCAGCAAACACTGACTAACTACCAGTTCAGCTAATATTTCTTCCACACTGAAGAGCAGAGTGAAAAGTTCCAGTTCAGCTAAATATTCTTTCCACACAGTTAAAATCAATTTAAATACTGTATTTTGTTGAAAAAAAAGCAGATAAAGGTACTTAAATTCTCTTATGCGTCCAGTTGAATATAGCAAGTTGTTAGCCGGCCAAAGCTGAGGTTTTTAAGCAGAAAATATTTCACACTGTACCACTTAAATAGGCAAGGACAGGAAATCAAAGAATGTGACTACCCCACACCTGTAATTACTAGCAAATAACAAAATTCAGCAAACACTGACTAACTACCAGTTCAGCTAATATTTCTTCCACACTGAAGAGCAGAGTGAAAAGTTCCAGTTCAGCTAAATATTCTTTCCACACAGTTAAAATCAATTTAAATACTGTATTTTTTGAAAAAAAAGCAGATAAAGGTACCTAAATTCTCTTATCGTCCAGTTGAATATAGCAAGTTGTTAGCCGGCCAAAGCTGAGGTTTTAAGCAGAAAATATTTCACACTGTACCATTTAAATAGGCAAGGACAGGAAATCAAAGAATGTGACTACCCCACACCTGTAATTACTAGCAAATAACAAAATTCAGCAAACACTGACTAACTACCAGTTCAGCTAATATTTCTTCCACACTGAAGAGCAGAGTGAAAAGTTCCAGTTCAGCTAAATATTCTTTCCACACAGTTAAAATCAATTTAAATACTGTATTTTTTGAAAAAAAAGCAGATAAAGGTACTTAAATTCTCTTATCGTCCAGTTGAATATAGCAAGTTGTTAGCCGGCCAAAGCTGAGGTTTTAAGCAGAAAATATTTCACACTGTACCACTTAAATAGGCAAGGACAGGAAATCAAAGAATGTGACTACCCCCACACCTGTAATTACTAGCAAATAACAAAATTCAGCAAACACTGACTAACTACCAGTTCAGCTAATATTTCTTCCACACTGAAGAGCAGAGTGAAAAGTTCCAGTTCAGCTAAATATTCTTTCCACACAGTTAAAATCAATTTAAATACTGTATTTTTTGAAAAAAAGCAGATAAAGGTACTTAAATTCTCTTATACGTCCAGTTGAATATAGCAAGTTGTTAGCCGGCCAAAGCTGAGGTTTTAAGCAGAAAATATTTCACACTGTACCACTTAAATAGGCAAGGACAGGAAATCAAAGAATGTGACTACCCCACACCTGTAATTACTAGCAAATAACAAAATTCAGCAAACACTGACTAACTACCAGTTCAGCTAATATTTCTTCCACACTGAAGAGCAGAGTGAAAAGTTCCAGTTCAGCTAAATATTCTTTCCACACAGTTAAAATCAATTTAAATACTGTATTTTTTGAAAAAAAGCAGATAAAGGTACTTAAATTCTCTTATACGTCCAGTTGAATATAGCAAGTTGTTAGCCGGCCAAAGCTGAGGTTTTTAATCAGAAAATATTTCACACTGTACCACTTAAATAGGCAAGGACAGGAAATCAAAGAATGTGACTACCCCACACCTGTAATTACTAGCAAATAACAAAATTCAGCAAACACTGACTAACTACCAGTTCAGCTAATATTTCTTCCACACTGAAGAGCAGAGTGAAAAGTTCCAGTTCAGCTAAATATTCTTTCCACACAGTTAAAATCAATTTAAATACTGTATTTTCTTGAAAAAAAAGCAGATAAAGGTACTTAAATTCTCTTATTCGTCCAGTTGAATATAGCAAGTTGTTAGCCGGCCAAAGCTGAGGTTTTTAAGCAGAAAATATTTCACACTGTACCACTTAAATAGGCAAGGACAGGAAATCAAAGAATGTGACTACCCCACACCTGTAATTACTAGCAAATAACAAAATTCAGCAAACACTGACTAACTACCAGTTCAGCTAATATTTCTTCCACACTGAAGAGCAGAGTGAAAAGTTCCAGTTCAGCTAAATATTCTTTCCACACAGTTAAAATCAATTTAAATACTGTATGTATTTTTTTGAAAAAAACAAGCAGATAAAGGTACTTAAATTCTCTTATCGGTCCAGTTGAATATAGCAAGTTGTTAGCCGGCCAAAGCTGAGGTTTTTAAGCAGAAAATATTTCACACTGTACCACTTAAATAGGCAAGGACAGGAAATCAAAGAATGTGACTACCCCACACCTGTAATTACTAGCAAATAACAAAATTCAGCAAACACTGACTAACTACCAGTTCAGCTAATATTTCTTCCACACTGAAGAGCAGAGTGAAAAGTTCCAGTTCAGCTAAATATTCTTTCCACACAGTTAAAATCAATTTAAATACTGTATTTTTTGAAAAAAAAGCAGATAAAGGTACTTAAATTCTCTTATACGTCCAGTTGAATATAGCAAGTTGTTAGCCGGCCAAAGCTGAGGTTTTTAAGCAGAAAATATTTCACACTGTACCACTTAAATAGGCAAGGACAGGAAATCAAAGAATGTGACTACCCCACACCTGTAATTACTAGCAAATAACAAAATTCAGCAAACACTGACTAACTACCAGTTCAGCTAATATTTCTTCCACACTGAAGAGCAGAGTGAAAAGTTCCAGTTCAGCTAAATATTCTTTCCACACAGTTAAAATCAATTTAAATACTGTATTTTTTTGAAAAAAAGCAGATAAAGGTACTTAAATTCTCTTATCGTCCAGTTGAATATAGCAAGTTGTTAGCCGGCCAAAGCTGAGGTTTTAAGCAGAAAATATTTCACACTGTACCACTTAAATAGGCAAGGACAGGAAATCAAAGAATGTGACTACCCCCACACCTGTAATTACTAGCAAATAACAAAATTCAGCAAACACTGACTAACTACCAGTTCAGCTAATATTTCTTCCACACTGAAGAGCAGAGTGAAAAGTTCCAGTTCAGCTAAATATTCTTTCCACACAGTTAAAATCAATTTAAATACTGTATTTTTTTGAAAAAAAAAAAGCAGATAAAGGTACTTAAATTCTCTTATACGTCCAGTTGAATATAGCAAGTTGTTAGCCGGCCAAAGCTGAGATTTTTAATCAGAAAATATTTCACACTGTACCACTTAAATAGGCAAGGACAGGAAATCAAAGAATGTGACTACCCCACACCTGTAATTACTAGCAAATAACAAAATTCAGCAAACACTGACTAACTACCAGTTCAGCTAATATTTCTTCCACACTGAAGAGCAGAGTGAAAAGTTCCAGTTCAGCTAAATATTCTTTCCACACAGTTAAAATCAATTTAAATACTGTATTTTTTGAAAAAAAAGCAGATAAAGGTACTTAAATTCTCTTATACGTCCAGTTGAATATAGCAAGTTGTTAGCCGGCCAAAGCTGAGGTTTTTAAGCAGAAAATATTTCACACTGTACCACTTAAATAGGCAAGGACAGGAAATCAAAGAATGTGACTACCCCACACCTGTAATTACTAGCAAATAACAAAATTCAGCAAACACTGACTAACTACCAGTTCAGCTAATATTTCTTCCACACTGAAGAGCAGAGTGAAAAGTTCCAGTTCAGCTAAATATTCTTTCCACACAGTTAAAATCAATTTAAATACTGTATTTTTTTGAAAAAAAGCAGATAAAGGTACTTAAATTCTCTTATCGTCCAGTTGAATATAGCAAGTTGTTAGCCGGCCAAAGCTGAGGTTTTTAAGCAGAAAATATTTCACACTGTACCACTTAAATAGGCAAGGACAGGAAATCAAAGAATGTGACTACCCCCACACCTGTAATTACTAGCAAATAACAAAATTCAGCAAACACTGACTAACTACCAGTTCAGCTAATATTTCTTCCACACTGAAGAGCAGAGTGAAAAGTTCCAGTTCAGCTAAATATTCTTTCCACACAGTTAAAATCAATTTAAATACTGTATTTTTTTGAAAAAAAAGCAGATAAAGGTACTTAAATTCTCTTATCCGTCCAGTTGAATATAGCAAGTTGTTAGCCGGCCAAAGCTGAGGTTTTTAAGCAGAAAATATTTCACACTGTACCACTTAAATAGGCAAGGACAGGAAATCAAAGAATGTGACTACCCCCACACCTGTAATTACTAGCAAATAACAAAATTCAGCAAACACTGACTAACTACCAGTTCAGCTAATATTTCTTCCACACTGAAGAGCAGAGTGAAAAGTTCCAGTTCAGCTAAATATTCTTTCCACACAGTTAAAATCAATTTAAATACTGTATTTTTTGAAAAAAAAGCAGATAAAGGTACTTAAATTCCTTATCGTCCAGTTGAATATAGCAAGTTGTTAGCCGGCCAAAGCTGAGGTTTTAAGCAGAAAATATTTCACACTGTACCACTTAAATAGGCAAGGACAGGAAATCAAAGAATGTGACTACCCCACACCTGTAATTACTAGCAAATAACAAAATTCAGCAAACACTGACTAACTACCAGTTCAGCTAATATTTCTTCCACACTGAAGAGCAGAGTGAAAAGTTCCAGTTCAGCTAAATATTCTTTCCACACAGTTAAAATCAATTTAAATACTGTATTTTTTGAAAAAAAAAGCAGATAAAGGTACTTAAATTCTCTTATTCGTCCAGTTGAATATAGCAAGTTGTTAGCCGGCCAAAGCTGAGGTTTTTAAGCAGAAAATATTTCACACTGTACCACTTAAATAGGCAAGGACAGGAAATCAAAGAATGTGACTACCCCCACACCTGTAATTACTAGCAAATAACAAAATTCAGCAAACACTGACTAACTACCAGTTCAGCTAATATTTCTTCCACACTGAAGAGCAGAGTGAAAAGTTCCAGTTCAGCTAAATATTCTTTCCACACAGTTAAAATCAATTTAAATACTGTATTTTTTGAAAAAAAAGCAGATAAAGGTACTTAAATTCTCTTATACGTCCAGTTGAATATAGCAAGTTGTTAGCCGGCCAAAGCTGAGGTTTTTAAGCAGAAAATATTTCACACTGTACCACTTAAATAGGCAAGGACAGGAAATCAAAGAATGTGACTACCCCCACACCTGTAATTACTAGCAAATAACAAAATTCAGCAAACACTGACTAACTACCAGTTCAGCTAATATTTCTTCCACACTGAAGAGCAGAGTGAAAAGTTCCAGTTCAGCTAAATATTCTTTCCACACAGTTAAAATCAATTTAAATACTGTATTTTTTTGAAAAAAAAAAAGCAGATAAAGGTACTTAAATTCTCTTATACGTCCAGTTGAATATAGCAAGTTGTTACTACTTAATGTCATACTGTGATTTGCAGACATCATAACCCGCAGTACATGTATGTTAAAACAATGCCAGTTACTCAAACAACTTCCCAAGTTTACAGTGGATATGGTAAGTGTACACACCACTGTTAACATGCCAGGATTGTGTGACATCACATAAGACACCAGTAATATTGCCATAACATTTCCACCATTTAATATGACACATAACCTGGGCCACGGTGGTGCCGCGGTTAGCGTTGTCACCTCACAGCAAGAGGTTCTCTTGTTTGATTCTCGGCTGGAGTGCCTTCTGTGTGGAGTCTGCATGTTCTCCCCGCAGACAAGTGACGCTAAAGACATGCAGGAAGGTGTGAGCGTGAATGGGCGTGTCTTCTTTGAAGGTTGGGTGTCAGGCTGGCAACTCGGCACTGTAAAGATCCACTGCTAATCACGAGCAGACCGGAGTTCCGCTGTGGCGACCCCTAACCGGGAAAAGCCGAAAGACATCAATATGACACATAACCTGTGCAGTCCAATTGAAGAACATATACAGCAGGCAGGGGTAAGATATGGTAAATGCTATAAGTACAATAGCCAGGTTGCATGAGTGTGCACACATGTAAATTAATACTTTGTTAAAGCACCTGTTGATCTCATTACAGCATTAAGTCCTCTTAGAAAGGTGTGTATCAGCATGGCACATCTTGACTTGGCAATGTTTGCACACTCTCCCTTGCATAACACCTCCAACTCTCTGACTGCAAGGGCTTCCCCTGTGCACAGCCCTTCGTCAGGTCACCCCAGAGATTGTCTATTGCATGTAGGTGTGGCCTCAGGCTGGGCCACTGCAGAATGTTGATTGCGTTCTGGTGAAGCCATCCTTTTGTTCAGTTGGATGTATGGTTTGGGACATTGTTGTGTGCAACATTGGAATTCCTCCCCATCCACAGCTATGTGGCAGACACCAGAAGGATTACTGCCACAAGGGACCAGTGTTTGAAACCATTCGCAATCCACTCCAAATCGGGTAAAGCCCCAGTTCCAGCTTGTGAACAGCAACCCCAAAGCAGGACACTGACATCACCCTGCTTCACTATGGGGGTGGTGGTGTTCTGCTGATGTGCAGTACTATTATAGGGCCAAACAAACATGACCGAATTGTGGACAGAGAGAGTTTAACCTTGATCTCATAAGACCTCACATTTCCACCCTTGCTTTTTGAAAAGCTGATGTATTGTTTTCCAGACGTTACCCTGGACTGGGTGTTGTTTGGTGTGAGGAACTGCTGCCATCTTCCAAACACACCGTGTATAGCCAAGACATGTGGCGACTATGGTAAATTTTCACATGTAGTACACACACAGTACTTGGCAGAAATTCCTTCACTGTTGCTGTATGGATCCTGACATCCTCCCTGGCCAGTTTTGGTATTGTTTTCTCAACATACTTGTAGGGATGTCCACTTCTTCACAATGTCACTGTTGCACCATATCTTGAACACCATTTGATGACTGTCTGTACGTTGTTCCATGGCATATGCAATGCTGTGGGTATATTTCGGTAGCCTTTTCCAATCTGATACCTTTCTAAAATGTGATCCCTTTGCAGCTTGTTAAGCTGTATATGAACCATTGCTTTTCCTGTAGCAGGCAACAGTGGGTCTATGTTAGAATAATCCTGGTATGTGAGCTGACCGATATTTGAAGTTAATCAAAGAGTCTGTAATTGATGTCAGCTGTGTACCCAATATGATGTACTGCTGTGGTTGTACTGAACACTGCTACACCACAGTATGAGCTTCATCCTGTGCAAACATATGCATCTAGCTTCCTGGACTATTTTTATGTGACATACTTGTTCCCCTAACAGATTAGTTTGTTTTACACTTGCATTGTACAAATTATTGGTCACATGAAAGGTTGTATGAATGTGATCTTGTGTACTATGCTCACATTTTCGTATATCACAAATACCTGGCATTCTAACAGGTGTGTACACCATTTATATGCACGGTATAATACTGATTTTTACAATATGTCCCTAGTCTTGGCCCTTTGTCCCCACATTTTGGCAATCTTCATCCAGATATTCTGCAATGACAGGTTGTGAAATATACTAAAAATATGTGACATGTCATGCAAATAGGCCCCTGTGATATCCACTGTAACACTATGCAGTGAACCCCACCATAAAAGTGATCATGCAGATATTGCCAAATGGCTGAGTTTAACAGTTGTGAGCATGGTCACATGCATGACCTTAACATGCCTGGGGTACTGGTGAGCTACAACAGAAAATTCCCATACTTACTGGCTTCATGCTGCTGTACCACGTGTAGACTTGAGGAACCTAGGTAGGTGTGAGGGAGAGGTACTGTCAGCAGATTCACAATAGTCACTGGTATAAGATGAATGCTATGTTTCTGTACAGGTACAGTATACATACTATATTACACAATTTGTTGTCCTTCACCATAGATGTGCACTTGTGTGCATTACTAAACCCTACCCACTAATCCATTTTGCACTGACATATGCATCTAAACACTCTATGGAAGGCAGTGGACCTGCTACCTCATTACATTGATGTGGATGTGCTCTTTGGCCTTACCTGGACACTCCTCGCCTGTTGCCTGGGTGCCACCCACCTCCACAACTGATGTTTCCTGCATATGCAGTTGTGTGGGGGCTACCCCAAGGGTGGCAAGGAGCTCCTCCGTTGCCGTAAGTGGGGCCTGTGTGCCTGGACCCCCACCGGTGGCAGTACAGTCCCTTGCTAAAGCAGCAGCCCTTTGCTGGGCACGTCGGATCAGGTCAGTTGCTCTATGCCTGACCTGATCATAAGTGTGTCCATGGTGGCCCACGATGTTCACTCTCTGGACAATATCCTCCCACATGGCAGTCCACTCCCTCTGATTTTGGCAGCCACAGCTGAAAAGGATGCCACAGTGTTGGATTATGGCCTCGGTTATGGGTGCTGACTCTTTAGCAGTATAGCTGGGTTGGCGCTGCATGGCACCTGGAAGACAAACAGGAAAACACATCACAGGACCTCAGACATTGCCCAGAGTTCTTTATAGAGACAGCACATGATTAGCCACTACATATAAAAACATCATACCCCTGTACCTAGTAGCACTGTATGAACATGCATTGTACTCCTGGTCCTGTTGTGTCATGTTTCCCCCAAAGAGGGTCAGTACATTGCATAAAACTCCATTCACGTTTGTGAAGAGGGATGACAGTGGCCGTGTTCCTTGTGGATGGGATGTCAGTGGTGCTCAGGCATTGCTTGCATACAGTGTGTAATGGAGTTGGAAGCAAATGGTTGGGTTCATGTAGGATGCAGACAGGACTGTTCTGGCCTCATGGGGAACTTGCTTTTGTTAACTTTGATTAGGCAGTATGCACCTGATCCATGATGATGAGGGGAGGGATGTGTGTGCGTACATATCCACCTATACTGATGTTGAGCCAGGGGGGTGACGTTTGCCCTAACCTGTCTGCAGCAGGTTGGCTGTAACTATGGTGTGTGTGTATGTGCTGTGATTAACCTCCATTACAGGGTGGTTTGGGTTGTTGTGTCTGAGACTGCACACATATGTGAAGATGGCCTTCTGATTGCCCTCAGTGGACGTGTCCGATTTGTACTCATAGTCAGCTTTACAGTAATCCACCTGTGACCTACTATACTCGTTCAAAGGTTGACATGCTGCCCAGTTGATGCCTGCACCTACTTTTCCCTGTACAGCCAATACAGCATCCAATTATGTGCTTTGTGCATTACTGCTGTCCAGCAAAGGGGTTTACTCTACTTTGGTGGAGGCAGGTTTTACAATTAAGGTATTGCTGAGGCCATACAGCTATCTGGGTGGTCATAAATCTGTTTGTAATAGGCATGGACACAAGGTCATAACACAGTTGGACACCTCTACAATTTCAATGTGATACTCCTGCTTATGTTAGTACCCATGTCTGTCAGGTAGGGCAATGCAACAACCAGTAGCTGTAGAAGGGTAACTCTGTTGGATGCACAGACAGTAATATTACACAAATGTACAGCTCATTTACCTGATGTTTTGCATCCCATGTCAGTTATGAGGCAGCCAGGTACACCTACCCATACATACAGTTGCACAGGTAATAACTGCTATACATTTCTGTTGTCAGTATGGCACATTGTAATAACAATTTTGCTGCTCAGTCATTCCTGTCAACCAGTTAGGGCAAGACATCTGGAGGACACTGCACATATATGGTGGGCTATGGGCCAACATTAGTGACACTTTCTTCATATTGCTGTAACACACATATGTCATTTTTTTTCACTAAATATTTTTTTTTATTATTTCAAATAAGATGTCTTAAACATTACATGAAATAAAGATAAATAACATATTTACAATTCTAAAACATTACTAACTTCAAACCATTATATAACTATTTACATTGGTGTCTATGCAAATAACATTGAAATTCTATATTATATAAAGTTAGAAACATAAGATGATATATCTTCTTCGATATTTTCAAGTATTTCCAGTACTTTCATCCAAGAGTAATAGTAAGAAGTAGATCTTTTAGTTCTGTTCTTCACTGTTAATATTTCCATGTGAGCAACTGTTGTTGTTAAAGTCTCAAATTCCTTGAACGTGGCGAAGCCTCATTTCCCAGTGTATAGTTATGATTTTACGTGAAATAGCCAATAGTGACCATAGAATTTTAGTGTCTTTTTTTGGTACACAGTTTGGAATAGGAGAGTTGAATAAAATTAAAGACTTTGTTAATTGAAAATTATCATTATAAACAGTCTGAAAAAAATAATTAATGGATTTCCAGTACATATTGAAACATATACATTCATAAAAAACATGCTGCCAATCTGCTTTTATCTTGGTATGGCATCTCCAACATTGATCTTCAATAGAATACATTTTGGCTAACCTATGTGGTGTATAGAAACTTCTATGTAGATATCTCCAAGTGAATAATTGCCAGTATTTTAATAATGTAGAAAATTTGGAAGATTTTAGAATATTACTTTTTTCTTCTTCAACTGGAGGATGGTTGTTTATTAAAGTATAATAATCCCAGTATGATTTTTCATGATAGTTTTTGTTTTTTAACAATTTTATAGATATTAGACAAATAACCTGTACCCTGATAAGGCTGTTTTGTGATAAGAATAAGGTATTCAATGAGTTTTGGAGCTTCATGTCTAACTGAAGGTTGCATTTGTTCTATTTTATTTATAAGAAAATGCCTTAGATTTTGTAAAACAGCCAATTGTCTTTATTTATATTATAATTATAAATTATCTGTTCCTTTGTTAGAATTTTCCCTTTCTCTATAAGTTGATGCCAAAAGAGTAATGTTTCTTCTTTAAGTATATTTATTTTAGATATTTGGAATGTATCTAGAATATTTGGTGTAAAAGCTATAGGAAAATAAGAAAAATCCAAGAATTAATATTTGGTATTTTGTTTATATATGTTCTGAACACTGAAAGTGTAGAGCTTACATAGTTTGATGGCAATTTATTAATATTATTTCTTTTTCCTAAAAAATAATCTTTTAACATCCATATAAGGGGTGATGGTATTACTGTTAAGTTGTCTTGTATGTGATTATAATTGATTTCTATGTAAATCTGCTCATGGGCTTGTTTCCATATAGGTGTGTATGAATTATTTAACCATAGTGTTATGCTTTTAATAACAGATGAGGTAATATATGAATCAATAACCGCTAAATTAATTACACTATCTACCCAATCTGTGATATGTTTATTTAAGGCTATACGGGTTTATTTGGAAACCATAGAAAATTTAAAATTAGTTTATTGTATCTTTGAATAATATATTTGGGAGGTAGCAATGAAAATTTTGTATTAAGTATAATATTTTGGGAAATATGTTTATTTTAATAAGATATAATCTGTCTGCTGTTGAAAAGATATATTTATTCCAGTAACCAATTGTTTGTTCTATTTTGTCTAGTATTTTATTATAGTTAAATATTAGAGAATCTGTTAATTCATTGAGTAGATTTATTCCCAGATATAATAATTTACTTTCTGTTACTATATATTTGGAAAATCTTTTGTTTATATTATTTTTTTTTTACAATTACAGGGCATAATTTTAGTTTTGTTTTCATTAAATTTTAAGCCTGAAATATTTTGAAATTTATTCATGGAGTTAAATAGAGCATTCAAAGACTCATTTGCATCTGAGAGAGTTAATAGTATGTCATCAGCAAAGAGTTGGATTTTAAGGTTTAACATTTTATTAATACAAATGCCCTTTATGTTATTGTTTGATCTGATTTGATTTGCAAAGGGTTCTATGAGTAATGCAAATAACAATGGTGATAAAGGGCAACCTTGTTTAGTTCCCTTTTTATTGTTATAGGGCCTGATCTATATGATCCCAGTTTAACATATGCAGTAGATTTTTCATATAGTATTTGGATAAGATTATTAAAATTAGAAGGAAAGTTATATTCTTTTAAAACTAGTGAAAGAAAGTTCCAGTTAACCGAATCAAAAGCTTTATTAATATCTAATGAGATTACATTTAAATTTAGGACTTTATGTTTGCTATAATCTATTAATGTTAGTATTCTTTTAATATTATCTGAAGTATTTCTTCCTTTAATAAAACCTGTTTGATCTTTGTGAATTAAGAAAGGAAGAAAGTGTTTGATCCTATCTGTATATAGCCATAAACATCTTGTAGTCTATATTGAGTAATGATATTGGCCTATATGAGGAACACTGTTTTTCATCTTTATCTGGTTTGATAATTGGGGATATCAATGAATATTTCCAAGAGGGTGGTATATTCAAATCTTTATTGGCTATATCATATACTTTTAATAATAAAGATATGGCTTGATTGGGTATTAATTTATACATTTCTGGTAGCATATTGTCTGGGCCAGGTGCTTTATTTGTCTTGAGCTTTTTAATTTGTGATTTTAATTCTGTCATATTGATTGGTTTGTTTATAATGTCTATTTGTTCTTGTGTTAATTTAATATGAATATTGTTTTCTAAGTATTTTTTATATCCTTAGTAGGTGTATCTTGAGTATTTATGGAATTATCAATGTTAAATTGGAGTCTGAATGCTTCTAAAATATCATTTAGTTCCGTAACTCTTTTGTTAGTATTGGGAATAAATACTTCTTTTATTTGCTTAGATTTAATTATTTTTTTTGTTCTATTAGTTAAGTATCTCAGGTGTGCTGAATTAGTAGAGGATGAGTTTATTTTTATCTTTTCTAAGTTAATCATAATCTTATGGTGTAGCAATTCTGTATACTTCTTATTGATTTGTGTAAGTTCTTGAACTTGAGTACACATATGTCATTTGATAGTAGAATAGCCTTTGCATTCACAGACATACCCTGGAGGATGTCCGATGCTCACATGGCAGGCAGAGGGGAGGAAAGGCTGAGTATGGTAGTGATGGTAGAATTTTTCACGTTGCATTTATGACTGGTATGGGGACAGAGCTAGTTGATATGATGAACAGATGAAAGGTGGATATACTATGTGTGCCACAGACCAGATGGAAGGGAGTTACGACTGTGAATATCGGAGTCAGGTACAAATAGTTCTATCATGGTGTGTATGGGAGGGTAAACTGTGTAGAGGTTAACCTGAAAGACTATTATACCAAGAGTGTTTTTGGGGGTGATAAGAGAGTATCGGGTAGACCGATGTTTATAAGGCTGGGAATTGATGGTGTAATGATGACAGTTGTTAGTGCATATGCCCCGCTAATTGGGTGTGTGATGGATGAGACAGACATACTTTGGAGTGGTTGGATGAAGTGGGTGATGACTGTACCCAAGGGTGAGAGACTGGTGATTGGAGCAGACTTCAACGTGCAAGTTGGTGAGGAGGACAGAGGGGATGCAGAAGTGATGGGTAGGTATGGTGTTAAACAAAAGAATGCAGAAGGTGAGATGGTGGAGTTTGCTAAAGAAGTTGGACATGGCTGTGGTGAATATGTATTTTTACAGGACTGAGTGGCATAGGGTGACATACAAGACTGGAGGAAGATGCATACAGGTGGATTATCTCCTATGCAGGTGGGCCTGTTTGAAGGGGATTGGAAACTGTAAAGGGGTGACAGGGGAAAGTGTAGTTAGGCAGCATGGAATGTTGCTCTGTGGAATGACACTGGTGATCAAGAAGAAGGGGAGGAGTGTGAGGGCAGCACCATGGATCAAATGGTGGATACTGAAAAAGGGGGATAGTGAGACAGAGTTCAGGGAACCGTTAAGACAGGCAGTGGGTGGCAATGAAGAGTTACCAAATCTCTGGTTAACTACATCCATGCTAGTAAGGGAGATGAGTAGAACATGGCTTGGTGTGACACCTGGATAGAGGAAGGAGGACAAGGAGACCTGGTGATGGAATGAAGAAGCACAGGGGAATATGCAGAGAAAGAGGTTGGCGAAGGTGAAGTGGGATTGTCAGACAGATGACGGAAGTAGACATGAGTATAATGAGATGGGGTGTATGGCAAAGAGAGTAGTGACAAAGGCTAAGGATGGGGAGTCTGAAGGGTTGTATCTAAGGCTGGACATCAAGGATAGAGAATAGGACCTGTACCTATTGGCTAGACAGAGGCACATAGCTAGGAAGAATGTGCAGAAAATAAGGGAGATAAAGGATAATGGGGAAACATACTGATAAGCGAGGAGAGTGTGTAGAGCAGATGGAAACAGTTCTTTGATGGGCTGTTGCATGAGAAGAATCAGAGAGGGAGAGGGAGAGAGAGAAGGTTGGATGATGTGGTTATGGTGAATCAGAACTGCAACAGATAGGAGGATGTAAGGATAGCTATGAAGAGGTTTCAGAATGGAAAGGCTGTTGATCCAGATGACATACCTGTGGATGCATGGATGTGTTTAGGATACAGTGGTCTTGTTAACTGGACTGTTTACTGTAATCTTGGAAAGTGAGAGGATGCATGAGGAGTTGGGAAATTGTATTTGGGTACTGCTTATGAGAATAAGGGTGGTGTGCAGAGCTGTAGTAACTACAGAGGGATAACAATGATCAGTCACAGGAGGAGGTAATGGCGAAGGGTGGTGGAGGCTAGATTTACTGATCAGCAGTATGGTTTCATGCCAGGAAAGAGCAGTACAAATGTGATTTTTGATCTGAAAGTGTTGATGGAGATATACAGAGAAGGTCAGAAGTAGCTGCATTGTGTCTTTATGGACTTGAGATAGCAT